>NC_092862.1:15985219-16009674 GCF_032062135.1 Pyxicephalus adspersus
ATATATATATATTTAAATCATTGCTAAAGACATTAGGAAGCAACTTTTATTGATATACCATCAGTCACAATTCTTTTTACAGTAGTTCCGCAATGTTAATCTTCTAAGTCAAGAATAGGAAATTTACAAAAAAAGCCATATAAGTGTTCTATAAAATAATGACTTTAAAAGGCTGATAACAATGGAGGGTGTGGAAGGACTTTCTTAGGCGTCACTGAAGTTAATGTGGGCAGATTGCCTTTAATCATTCTCAAATACAACTGTACATAATGGAGAATGATTTCTGGGCCATAAAGAAAAGTCATTCTTCTTTTTTCTGATGTCGGATTATTGTGCATTTTCTCAAGCAAATCCCAGATGAAGGTGAAGGAACTGCATCATGAAGTGCCATCGCATAATCATTCCCAGATGTAAAATAAGCTGAGTATCATCTGCAGAACAGAATTAAAAATAAAAAAAAATTTTTTTCTTCCTTTTGCCATGTGTTCCTAATTAAACTTTTCAAAATAGAATTATCATTCAAATTAAAATATATCATTTCAATGTTTGTATGAATGGGAGGGCAACTTATTAACATGGAGCCTGTAAACCATCAAAGCTACAAAGCAACATAAAAAATTTAATAGACAGTTGGTTTATACATGCTCTAATCTGGAAAGAGAGAGAGAAAAGACGAAAACAGAAAACCAACTCAACGTGGTCAAAATACAATTCTGATGTCAACAGAGGCTTTGAGGTCTGATCCAGTGAGAAACTTGAAGGGTCTTTGTGAAACTTCACAAGGTTTTTCAAGTGGTATCTTTATAAACGGAATGAGTCTTGCATTAATCTGGATGAAATGTGGGAAAATACTTGGGAAAATGGACATGTTTAGTGAAGTGGGTAACTGGTGTGACACAGAAATCTGTGTTGACTTGAATGAAGGAACCGCTCCAAGGATGTGGAGATTTTATAGATCACAGATGAACTTCAAGTGATATACAGTGGTTGCCCTTTTAAGATCAGAAACTTTGAAGGTTCTTTAGGGGAAACATATTAGGCAAAACTCAAAGCTCAGTCAAAACTATGCAAAAAGTAATAATAATAATTATAGTATAGTAATAATAGTAATAATGATAATTTCTTCAGTGTCTAGCTAAGCCTGTGTACACATGTTTAATTTATGTCACTGGAAATGATCTTTTGTGAGTATTTCCAGCAACAAAAGAGTGACAGATGAACAAATGAGTGCTGTACATACAGCACCCTTCTATTCTTTGGAGAGGGAAAGGGGGAGGTTGAGTGAGCGAAACTCCACTGTGCCCCTCTCAATTGACTTGTACAGTGATCATTTACCATCACTTGTTCATAGACCCATCAGGATGGATCCATGAACGACCAGCTTCACGACGTCTGGTGACTGTCGTATGCATGTCAGATTCTTGTCCCGAGAAGAGCCAGACCATTCGTATCAGACATAGCTTTATTTCTTTTCAGAAGGCCATTTTCTGTCCCAGTCTGTGGGTTCTTCAACCCTAACCCATGGACTTCCAGTCTATGGGTATGTAGGATTCAGGAGAGTGTTGTGAGTGTTGTTTCACATGGTTCCATCTATGGTTTTTTCATACTTCATATTTTATTGTAAATATACAGTTTTATAGATGTATACATATGAATGTATTTCCATGTATAAATAAAATTCACAGATATCTATTGTAGAAAATCTTACCCCCTGAAGAAGAGGACTAAGTCCCCGAGACGCATCGAGTGAAGAGAGTTCTTTAAAAAATGCAGCAATCAATGTTTTTGAATCAATTGTGGGAATAGTTTCTCCATGATTATGTGAATTGTATACACAGAATCATATGATACATGGTGTTTACTCTATTTTGTTTGAAATGGACAATTTTAAAAATAATTTATATATGTTTTATTGTGAATAAAGTAAGGGACTGGTAAAGCCCAACTATAGTATAATATTATTTGGATCCAGGAGAAAGTAAAACTGAGATTAGTATAATATGAGCACTATGTATAACAAAGAATGTCGTTCACTTGACGTAAACCCTGTCCTTGATGTTTGGGGAGATGTATGCAACCTAGACCTTTGTCTATGTATGCCCAATTACATTTCCCAACCACACAGTAATTAATATGCCTCAGTAAAACCCCTGATGTATTTATAAAGAGAACTTACTGCCACCATTATTGTTAATAAGTTATAAGCATGGAAAAACAGATTTAGATACATATAAAGTGCAGGCCCATAAAATTAATCTTTTATTTATTTATTAGCAGGAAATTTTTTTAGGGCCATTGTTTTTTTCTCATTGGCTAGAGACTGGAAGGTGTGTTGAACATACTACCAGTGGTGTGGCTTAGCCCTTGGTATGTATTCATACCAATGGTTGATTCACTATACAGTTACTGCAATGTTTTTCAACTATTTAACATTGGGGAACCCTTGAAAGGGTTCTCAGTTCTCAAGAAATCCCAGCTATAATTACAATATCCACAGGTGACATTAATGTACATTATTGTGGTGGTCAATGGGAAGAATGCCTCTTACATTGCTAGCCATAGGGAAGAATGTCATCCTTACACCAAAAAAATCATCAATATCACTTATCCTGACCTGAGAGGCACAAATTACCCATTGCTCATGGAACCCCTAGCAACCTCTGAAAGAACCCTGGTTGAGAAACACTCCACCAATTTCAATAGTCATTAATCTGGGAATTGCTACAGGAAATTTTTAAAGGCATGTTCCTGGGCCATTTTTACCAAATGATTCAGAACCATTTTAGAACCAGTTTTTTCTAGCGTTGTGGTTGTCTTGCACAGAAACAGGGAGATGTTTAGGAAGATGAAACTTCATTTGTTTGTATATCATACCCAAAATGCTTCCAAAGCACTATTTAGATTAATAAACAATTAAAAATGGTTTGTAGGTGTTTTGAAACTGGAAAATGAACTCCTCATCACACTTTGATATCAAGAAAAAGTGATGCTAGGTTAGTGAGCCACCTCTTTGTATCATGTAAATGTAGTTGAGGAAAAGAGAGAAAAAAAGAGGGTTGAGGCTCTGGGTAGTATGCGTGTATTCAAATTTTTTTACATTGATAACAAATGGTAGTACATGAAGATACAGTATTTATCACTGTCCTGTTAGACATTTACAGGACAGGGGTTCCGCATACTATACATGTAGACAACTATTAAAAAAGTAATTAACATCACACGAAAAGTTTTTTGTGCCGTATCGTATTGAGTGGTAATCCAACGCATTTCGCCATGGTGGGCTTCTTCAGGGATAGGTATTTTAGTGTACTTAACAGTCTGTGCGTACATCTAGAAATGCAGAGTGTGAGAGATAGAAAACAATATTCAAGGATATGCATATAAGAATGTAAGTCTATGATCATATATTCACCAATATTCATGGATAAACAGTGTATAAACAGTCAGTTCATTGCTAGTATATATTAACATTATTCATAAGCTTATATACATTGGATATATGTTCATGGTATCATGAGTAAGAATACATTTACAGAAATAATATAAATATAGGATTGTTACTCACGTATCCCTGGTGTTTTGAAAGTGTTCACAATGAATCCTATAGAAGTGATTGAGTGCCAAATGAAAACCACAATCACCACCAAGAAATAAAGACTTTTCAACCACTGTCATTCATTTTAATAATTATAGAAGGGCTTGGTGGCTTCCATATGTTCTCTAAGCATTGAAATGCTAAGGATCCACTTCCTTAAGCGTCTGTCTAAACATAGCCTTAAGTCAGGAAGTTGACCAGCCTTAGTCACAAAGTAAACCCAAAATTGGTGGGGCATCACAACAGGCCATACTGGCAATCAATTACAAATCAGCAGGCAACTATATATAATAGAAGCTGAAGAATTTCATATTTCAGATCCTGCAATTATTTTTTAAAATTATTTATTTATTAATTGAAAATCATTACAGCAGTTTTTTTTCACTGAGCTGTTTCATAATGCTGCAAGCACATGTATTCTATGTTTCCTACCTTATCTTTAGTGTGGCTATGTAATCGCCATTATAAAATGCGCAAATACAATAACTGATAAGGTTTTCCTAGAATGTTATACAAACAGACGTGTTATTGTCATAAAACTGATACAGCAGATTTATAACATAACTTTCATATTAGTTTTGGTAGCTGCCCTGGAGAGATATTGATGGAGCAGTGCAGGGTCAAATGTCATAGAGTTTATTCACTTTTTTGTTTTTATTGCCTTATATCTAATTTCATTTTATTATTTTATAATAACATTATTGTTTTCTTATTGGTGTATTATTTCTTATTTTTAGGCCATTCTATTGAGGATATGCTATTGTGCTTTAGATAATTTTAATGCTGAAAGATAGCTTTAATGTTTAAAAAGAAATTTCCATCTGAACTTTTTCCTTACGTTCTCATTAGGAACGCATAGAATTCATAGCTCCTAAATTGGAAGTTCTTGGACAGGGTTCTCTCCTGCTCCTGTATCATTATTTTTGTTTGTCTGTCATTTAGAAACCACTTTGTATTGACTAAATACTAATGGGTTTGGATGGCATGTTTAAGGCCTGATTTATTAAAGCTCTCCAAGGCTGGAGAGGATACACTTTCATCAGTGAACCTGGGTGATCCAGCAAACCTGGCATGGATCTGGTCAGGGACTGAACACATTTGCTAACAAATAGCATGCTACTTTTAGGAAATCCATTCATGGTTTGCTGGATCATCCAGCTTCACTGATGAAAGTGTATCTTTTCCAGCCTTGAAGAGATTTAATAAATCAGGACCATAGTGTGGGCTACATTCCAAATATTAAACTTTAACAGCCATTTCTCTTTTCGGGCTTTTCGGGCAACAAATATCCACAGTTTTGTGGATCACCAAAGAATATAAATTAAAAATTACCATTTATTTTTTGTGTTTGTTTTTATAAAATCATCACAATAGACACATACTAATTGTGGGTACATTATTTTAAACAAACTCTACCATTAATGTGTGCCAAAGTCTTCTGTATTTTCTTTTCAACTTGTTTTGTGGATCCCTATTTAATGTACAGCGCTGCGTAATATGTTGGCGCTATATAAATCTTGTTTAATAATAATAATATTCAGCTTCAGGAATGTTTCAGGCATTGTATCATTTCTAAAAAATTATTACAATTATAATTATACAATTATAATTGCATCTGAATGCCACAATGTACATCAACTTTTATATTTACTCACATTTTTCATATCCACCACGAACGTTATTTATTGTACAGAGCTGCATAATATGTTCCCAATTAATAAATAAAGTTTGATAATAATAAGAGTTGACTTGATGACTGTAAGATGCAGAGAATGTAAGCAACAAAGCAACCCTAAACCATAACATTTTCATCACCATTTCTTGAATTTTTTTAGTTTATGCTAAATATGTCTACAGTTACTCTGGACAAGCATCTCTATCTTTGCTTCATCTGGCACAATGTAGCTCTAAATGTTCCTTTTGGACAGCAAAGGCTTCTTCTTGGCACACCACCTATTGATTTTTAGTTGGTGCAATCTCTTTCTTACTATAATCACATGCTCTTTAACATCATCTGCTGCAAGAGTTACTCGATGATCTCACATTATAATTTTGGGATCTTGGAGACTTGTTATAGCATTGAACACCTAGTTTGTTGGGATAAAATTAGAAGTCATTATAAAAAATCTGCAATACTTGAAGACTTCTTACAGGGAAATGATTGAGCTAAAAAAATCTTGAGAACATCCACAATCTTATTTCTGAGGGCTTGAGTTTTGTTTTACTTTTACATGGTGACACAATGCATGACAAAAGTGAAGAGAGCACCAGGGCAAAATTTAAGGTTTTTAAAAAAAGACTTCATTAACATTCTTCTAATCATTGCCACTTAATCCGGAACACCTAATTTTTGTATATGAAGTGGTAGTAAATGCTCAGGATTAGGAAGTTATGTCTCAATTCCTGGATGAAAATATACCTTTTTAATTAACTTTTCATAGTTTCATTTATCTCTATAAAAGATACTTCATTCTCAAAATGTAGGAAAAAACAGCTAAAACCCATCTGTGAAAATAAGATGATATAAAAACATTAACAATGACTGTAATGACACAAAACTCACTGTGCAGTTTGTGTACTGATCCTTCTGCATTTATCTCTACACCAAGAATACACAGGAGCAAACTAAGGTCACGTTAAATAAATGAAACATTAAAATTTTTTAGTCTTCCCAGATATCTTGATTTTACCCATATATGTCCTGTCACATAGGAGATCAACAGAGACTCCAATTCCTCCAAAAACAAGGCCACAATGCAACTTTTTGCTACACATACATATACATAAGAGGTGCCAAGTGGTGCATAGGCATATGTATAACATTTACATGTATGAATGATTTCTGAAGCTGCTAGCCAACCTGTATGAGACTAAAAAAGGCTTATACACAGGTATGAACATCTATGATAGCAGACAAAAAGTCACTTCCTACACTTACAATAAGCTGCAGATTGTTGAGCTCACCACCAGGTCTTTTTTGTAGATATCAGAGATGTGGATAGATCAATCACTAGATTTCATTTGAACATGGATACAAAACAGTGGATGGCAAAAGGTATACATACACAAAAAAGATCAGGTGCCAGGGGGATATGAGCACAAAAAATGGGCACCAGAGGGACACAGACACACAGAAAAACATAAACCAGATACACATACAAAGAAGTGAAAGAATAACACAAAACATCTAAACCATACCTCAATATTAAAGCTGGCAGATGTAAGACAGTGCCAATACAAGTTTTAACGACATGAAGTTCACACCATGATCACAGCCAGATCACCTTGATGAGCATGTTTCTCCATGCCTTTATTATATTGCCTTTTATATAAAACATTATGTACCTTTACATTTTATTGTGGGTGTCTGGGAGTTAGTATAGCAAAAAGCTGGCAATGATGATTGTTCAATTCTAAATATAGTACTAAAATTTGAAGCTATGCCCGCTTGGTATATATTGGTGGTGAGTTACAGTGGAAGAAACATGTTTCTCATACAAGTCAGATTTTATATGAAAATCATGACTTGTATGTGGCCCTTGAAGACTGGAGTTAGACTGGAGTTCCAGAATTTATGACGTTTTGACAAAACCCAAAGAGTGAAAGCTGTGAAAAGAGTAGTCACTGTCATTACCTGTAGGCTCCCTGCCGATGATCATTTCCCCATAGTTAAGGATAAGGAAACAATATTGCAAATCATGCATGAGTTCACAAACTTTACATTGAACTCTTTAAAAGTAAGACACAATTCTTTGTATTCAACTTCATCTACAAACAACACTGTATAGCTAATAGGCAGATTATTGTCAAAGAAAAGGCATGTGAACATGGACCAATGCCAATCGCTCTACACAACATTATCAGCTCTGCATAACACGTCTGACATCCACTATTTAAATGTATGACTGCTGTGTAACCACCCTTAAAAAGAAAAGAGTTTGGGTTATTCATTCCCCAAATAATTGGTTCTTGTGACCAGGGGCAAAGCTAAACACTGCTGTATGGGTTGTTCCTCACTTTTGAGGGCAAACTTTTTTCATCCAAATGTTTGCAATTTGCTGCAAACCCATGGTAGCAGCCAACCTGTACCTCATCCCTACTATTGATCCACCACGCCTTGCTCTGCATCATGCCTGTGTAAACAAAGCCATGGTAATAGGGGAGTTAGGCTTTACTTACATTAAATCTGTCTTCCTGATCACTGGAGAAGTGATGACTGGTGGGGTAGTAGTTAAGATCAGAAGTATCAACAGAAGGAAAGAGCCACATGATGACATAGAAAGCAGAAGCTCCTTCCACTGCAGATCCTCAGATACAGATTCCCCTCCAGCAAGTAGCACAAACCTGATATCACCAAATCTCAACTAAAAATTTGTGAGACAAGATTTCATATTCAGCAGTGCTTTAGATGATCTCAGAGTGCAGATTTACACACATTCGACTACAGAACAGGCGTGCCTAGGCACAATTACATACAATGAAGGGCACTGCTTAGGTAACAGCAGTTCTAAAAGTTCCCTATAACATAGAAAATTTTCACTTTTTGAGATTGTACATACTTACATTGTATTGGTAATCACCTACTTTTTGAGGCTGAGGGCACATTAAAAATGTCAAAACAGCTCAAAACGAGATTTTGCAAGACAGCAGAAAGAGGTGATTTATATATTTAGGTATATATATTTACATATTTATATATTTACATTGATACCTATATATATAGGTATCAATGTAAAGCTTTAGACAAAGTGCAAAAACTTTAACTACCGGTATTTGCACATTTTAGAACACATGCAAAAGACATACAAATTACTTTCTAAAAATCCTAGCAATAACTAAAACACATTTATTAAGGAAAATAATAATGTTGAACGATCATTGTTTTGCTTTATTTAAAAAAAAATTGAATGTTCGCTGTGTATAGTCAGAAATAAAAGGTATTTACTGTCAGGCTTTATATGCATTTGGTCTTTCAAACTCTGCAATCAATATTGTAAATCTGTTCACAGCAGCACACAGCAACTTGTTCTAATCAAAGGAAGAAGAAGAGGAAGGATTGCTGAATGAAATAACATTGTGACAAATGGCTACTGTGCCGTCCAGAAGGGAAGCAGAACTTTGTCTGAGACATTATTAAATACCTTCTATGGGCCAAAATATTATATCATAAAATAAGAAAAAAGATCTCTTGTTCTTGAAATAGAAACAAGAGGTTTAGTTTGCAAAGATAACTCAATAAAGGCTAAAGATACTTACATTTTAATAAGTGATAGCTATTTCCAGCCCAATATGAGTCCAATAGGATTTGCAAATTACTGTCACATGGTTAAATTAGGTAGCCTTAGGCCCAATACATAGGGGTAAGTCCATTGCTAATTCCTCCCTTGACCAACCGCTTTACCGCTTTAAATGATCAATTGGAAGTCCCAAAACACTGTACACTCTTGCATAGGATTTTACCCTTACGATTATTAGAAAACATTCAGATGTACTTGACCTTCTATACACAAGACTTGTCTGCTTTTCAAACTGTATTTACCAAAATTATTAATGGAGTGTAAAAGTGTATGACTTAGGCTATGTACACAAGCTAGATAATTGTCCCCAGTTGTGTTCCAAAATGAAAATCTAGCATGTGTACAGCTACCCTATACATTATTCAGCAATCTGTCTTGGCCTTTTCTGCATTGAACTAAATGGTGCTGTGAGTACAGCACTCATCCATCCGCCTGTCACTGGAAAAAATTAGGCTATGCACACACATAAGATTTTTTGTCGTTGGAAGGAATCTTTCACGATCGTTTGTAAAGATAAAAGACCAAAAGATGAATGACCGAGCACTGAATATTCAGCGTCATTCTTTTCTATGGAGAGGGGAGGGGGGAGAACGGGAGAGCAGCTCCCTGCTGTGCTCTCCTCCCTTCCATTGCAGTCGATCCCCTTCCATTGTTTGTGTATTAGCCAGGATGGATCCACAAACGACATTGGATGGCCACTGTTCACATGCCAGATTCTCGTCCGAGACAAGCCCTGAGAATCGGACGTGAATCATCTGATATGTGTATGTAGCCTTAGGCAAGATTATTTCCAACGCCAAAAATTTATTGTGCGTACATAGCCGAAGCCTTAATGAAATGCACTAGAGATGAAAAGTCCCAGATGTGGCATTCGTTTTCCAAGGGAAGATGGTGACCTTGCCCCTTTGCAGAGATTTGCTTAGAAAATGTTAGAGAATGAAATAGGGCAAATTGGTGAAATGGCCCATGATTTTGCTCTGGACAAAAACAATCTCTGCAAATTGGTTACAAACTAGTTCAAATCATTACCCCAAGTTGGGAAGGATGGCTAGCAGCACCTTGTTTACATTCAGCACATTTCATCTACCTTCCTGTTGTGTCATAGGACAAAAAGTAAAACTTTAAAATAGGACAGAGATTGCAAAAAAAATCAGCTAAAGGGCTTTAAAGCTAAATTTAAGTGTTAGTGATGATTAGGTGATTTTTGCCACACAATTTGTTTGTGAGTGGAGAAATTATTGCAACATTTAGGCTTTTTTACTATCCTGAGAAGTGAAGGGTGTTTGGTGGTACCATATTTATACGACATATGTAATTAGGAAAATTTTAAATGAGTTATATGGATTAATGCTTGATATAAATCAATCATTTGATTATTTACTTTATCATCCATGTACTGTATAAATATAAAAATATAACCAAAACAAAACCCCTTTAAATTCACTTTAAACTGCATTGTTCTACAAAATGCCAATTCATTTCCCTTTTTTTGCTGCTTATTTAATAAAACTACAGACATAAAAGCATCCCTGGAAATACACATATAAAAAATGTAAATTATGTTATGTTTGTTATGGGAGAAATAAAAAACAGGAACATTGCAATATATTTCATTATCTGAATATGAAAAAGTTATCTATGAATATGTTAATTCTCATGAATTAGGCACTAATGCCGTTGACATAGCCAAGCCAAAGTTTTACCATATCATCTGCTATTTATGTCAGTTTTCTTTAGCGATGGCGGCCCATAAATTCATGTTTAATTTATGGCATTTGTTCTGCAGCTAGGAGGTTTGTAGTTAGAATGGTTATGTTACAGAGCAATAAAAAATTCACTTAAACGGAGACTTTGTAGCCAGGATGTTTTTTGCTGAACTGTCTGAGCTGTTTGTGCTAAAAAAATTTGCAAAAGCAAATAACTAGCTCCCTACCGCATTACATAAATTAATGGTGGTTCAGGAAAATATTGTTTTTGACTTGTTTTTAATCTCAGCTAGGAGTCTGTATAAAACTGATCAGTAATTCTGTGGCTTTAAAGCCATCCGATCACATCTACAGGGTGATATTGAGTAGCCAATCTGGTCACTCAGTTTGTTGGCTAGTCCAGGACTTATGGGGATGAATTATGTTGGCTAGTGGGGAATTCAGTTTTTTTTTTTGCCATAAGTGTCCTCCACTTATGGGGCAACAACTAGTAAATGAGGTGCAGATCAACAAGCTTTCACTACCCTGGGCAATAACTTGTACAATGCACAAAGAAACCAACCCCATGCTTATTCACATTCTCCAAGGAAATTTCTCAAGAGGGACCACTATTGGCTTTAAGAGGTCACTAATCTCACAAATGATATCCCCACTTAATTCCTTATTTTGCTGGGCCCATCCCACACCTTCCTTGCAGAACTTTTCTAGTTTAGTTCCCAAGGATAGATGCAATGTCCACACAGTAAGAAACTCTGGGTAAGTAACTCCAGAAAACAAGTTGTTTAATAGTTCATTGGACAAAAAATGCATTTGGCTTCTTCAAACTTTAAGAGTAAACTTTGAAACCATTTACTTTAGTAACACAACATAGATCTTTCCTTGTCATAACTCACATGAACTCTTCTCTTGCTCTGTTTTATCAGTCATTTACTTCATTGTGTTTTCTAATTCTCCAGTCTGAGAACTAAAGGTATCCAGCAGAAAATGGAAGAAGTACTGTGCTTTACCATGTTGGGTATGTTTAATGTTTTTCTTTCATGGTGGCCTGATCTTCTCTAACCCAGGGACTAGAAAGAAGCAGGTCCTCTCTGATCACTGGTCCAGCTCGAACCCCATAGTGTTACACCAAAACAGACTTATTTCTATATAAGATACAACTAATCCTATTAACAGCACACATTGCTAATTTCCCATGTAGAAAAGCACCTCTTACAAGGACCTGACCAAAATCCCTCTAACACAGGCACACTAGTGGATAATGGTGAGATTCCATTTTTATCCCAATGTTTGTTGCAACAATAACTGCAATAAACTTTTGTTGAGTAAGGAACATCACTGACTGAGTCTTCTTTGCATGCGAGTTGATATTTAGAAAAGATGTACACCACAGCCAGCACCTGCAGCTGGTTTTTGGAGTAGATCCATTGGGTACTTTTTGCAAGTATTTAGATAAGGTCTTCTGACTTTCCTCCCAGCTTCCTAATTTACTGATTGACCTCCAAAAGGAGGTCAGTAAGGGCAGCCTCCCTGTTTCCTTCACAACTTGAAGCAGATAGTATTAAAGAAGAACTACAATCGGATTTATGTTTTCAAATCAAGTGCAAGCAAATTTCATAACATGTTACAGATACTTAAAAAGTGGAACAAGCGTAAGATGTACTTTTCATATCAAGTACATTCATGCTGAGTAATGGGTAAGTGTAAGACTTATGGATAATTATTACCTCTCACATAGATTAAAGTACTAGCTCTGACAATGCCTTTATCTGCTTTTAGCTATAGAAGGATGGAGTATTCTTTGTTCAGACATCATCCAGGGTCAGCATTTACTTCCTGGGATACCGGCTCATAGGTGACACAATCATGATAATCCCAGTGCCTAAATGTGTTGCACAGATTAAACCCTGCTGAATTCATTTTGTTGCTACAAGTGCACAATGTTGCAGTTTGAGCCCTGGGGGGAGGAAATTTAGCTTTCTCTGTTGCTGTTACTATATATTATAACACACTCAATGAGAAATGTGTTCATACGTAGCTACATTGTCCTTAAGAAGTACACTTTAGGTTATTAAACTAAAATAAGTATGATTATATGGGGTCTTCCCATTCTGGTTTAAAATAAAAATAAATCTCTTGTAGTCACAGCACAATCGTCAAACAAAGAGTCTCCATATATCAGAACACGGTTTGTTAATTCTACCAATCAGTATGAATGTTTTGGGAACACCAAAAACCAATGTAAAGTCCAGCACTAATAAACATGTGTTTTTATGATTTAATTCCAATTGCCAAATCAGGCCAAGAGCTACAACTCCTATTGCTTGGACTAGCACTTCATTAAGGGATACCTTAGCTGTTTCCCTAGTATCCCAAGCAGAAAACATTACTTGCATTTACAAGTAAAATATTTGCAAGTAAGATGTTCCAAAACACCAACCGTAGCTAATTTATTGGTCCCAGCACTGTATAACTTTCTCCGTTTGGAACAGACTGCAGACCAGAGAAAGATGTCCTGGCTTTCTTCATTATCTCGCCCTACGACGCCAGACCTGATGACATCATACAGAGGTGTGTGGGAGGTTCAGGTAACACTTGAGTGACTACTAATGGGATGCCATATTGTAACATTTAAAAAGCTAAGCCTGTCCAAGCTGATATTTTACTTTTAGTTGGAAGACGGTGCATTGAATAACTTGCTGGTGTTTAACATATCTCCCAGGTATTTTGGAGCCATGATCTTTCCATCAAAATTCAGGCACTGACGCCAGGCACAGTTAGGATTACTGAAGTCATGGAAAGAGGTGATCCTATTAAACATTTATATATAAATAAATGTATTCAGGTAAACTTAATGTTTGGTTTTTACAATATAGCTCTCAGACCCCAGCGAAGTAGTGAGGGGCAAACATTTGTGAAGGAGCTGTAAAAACTCCAGGATTCTCATAGGACATGTCCGCACTTACAGTCTCATTTCTAAAGCCTTCAACTACTCATGTAGCATGTAACCAATCTCTGACCATTATTAGCAATTAGCATTTTCAGTAAATTCATACATTACCTAAATATTATGTGTCCCCCCCAGCCCCAGAGTTTTAAGGGGGCTGCAGTGGAGGGTTCTCTGGAAAGATGATGTGACAGTGTCACGGTAAATACAGGGCAGTGGTGGACTGGACTCTCTGTATCACCATCCTGCTTGGCACGGACGTGTATGGGGTTCAGAGTCTAAGGCACCAGTCTCTGGCGCATCCCACAAAGGGTGATGGACTTTAGGAGGTAGTGACCTGGTTGCAACCCCCATACACCCTGGGGCTGGTGACTGCTGAGGACCAATGCACATTACAAGAGCGGAAGGCAGAAGCTTAGTCAGATGAACCAAGGTCAGGGCAGGCAACAGTAGATATAGTCAGGTCAGAGCCAGGGTCGGTATACCAATGTGTCAAGAGCAAGATCAGGAAATGCAAACTGGGGCTTGGAAACAGAGCCTGGAAGAACTCTTTGTTCAGGCAGTTGCCAGTCAGTTCCTTTATAGGGGAAGCCTTGTGACAAGGGGGAGCCATGTGACTAGCAGGTGACAGACCCCACCACCACAGGAAGTTCTGGAGGTGAGGCAGCTCAGGTGGTGTTCACACTTACAACAGTAGATGGACCATGTCTAGGAATATCCTGGTTCTCTGGGATAAAGGGATCACATGGTTCAGACCAGGAAGCAAACAATGAATCAGCTGGAATTAGCTTGGCTGGAGAGGGTTGCAAGGTGGGTACACAATAGAGGGCACAGATCTCCTGGTTCTGTGGGGATCTGTGACAGTTGTCCTCCACTAGACTGAAAGAACTGTGAACTTGCTTTCATGTATCATCCAGTAGAAGAGTAGTCTTATATTTTCCACCAGAAATCTGTGTGACAAGGTAACAGTGCAAGAGCAAGACAATTGCAAGGCAGGGATAGAGCATAGTCACCCTAGAATTGGAAGTGTCTGATAAAGAACCTGTGTGCACGGATTATCAAGTATTATGGAGTTCTACCATTGCATTGTGTGTCACTGTTATTCATCTAGAGGCTAGCTGATAGGAGAAGCTGGAGTTAATAAGAATTAGGTAATATGTATAGGGAAGTATATTTCTAGTATAAATGTGAATTGTAATTATCTGTCCATGCTGTAACATGTTATGAGGTTTTCCTGATCTGTATTGTATTCAAAACTGTAATATGCACAGCACTTCCTACCAGATATAAAGAAACAAATGGCTATTGTGAGACCTTTTTGTAGTACCCACAACACATGGGCAGACATAGGAACACCAGCACAAATATATAATCATTAGAGGCCTTTTAACCAGTGACAAATGTTTTGTTTCAAATATAATTGTATGCAAAGACTTACCTTCTGAGGTCCAGACTCTTTAGGTAGTATGACAGCTTGCTGACTTAACAGGATCCACAGGCAGCAACATGTCAATACGATTCAGGGAACCAGAGTGATATCCAATGTAGTATATTTCAGGCTTCATAATTACGAAAAAAAATTTTAGTATGTTCTTACAAGTAAAAATCATTTTCATGATTCTTGGCCTTCTGATTTTATAGAGAAATGTGTTTCAGATGGAAGTGTTAGGACATAAGTTCACCTTTCAAGCACGCTGCATATTGTATGTCAGGACTGTAATGTATTTATTCATGTTGATTGGGTAACTTTACAATTTATCCCCCTGTTATTGTGGTCTATACATCCCCGTCATTAAGGCCTACACCCATCCGTCAATAATTCTCTACAGTTGACCATGAATTATTTGTTTGGATGAAACAACTAAAAAGAATCAAAGTTAACCAATAATTGATATCAACAAACCTCCAACTTCTTCCCCAGATGTAAAAATCCTACTTTGTGACAGCAAAAAGACAAAATGTATTATGGAGACAAAATGATACCATGCCTGGTCTAAAATGAGCACACAGGACTTTCAAATGTCTTGGACACATTTTATTATATAAACCATTCTATTTTGGTAGTAAAATTTAGCTGGCCTCCCAACAGGTGCAAATACCAGCTTAAAGCCACAGCAATCAATCTCTGCCCTAAAACGGAAAAACTCTGTCCCAAAAAGTTGTCCTTTAGTCTAATGAATAGAATACTTGTGCCCTCTCAAGTCCTTTCTATATAAATCAGTAGTAACCATGGTGCACTGTCTGTGATTATTTATACATCATAAGTATCTTTAAACAGACCTTCGTTGTCTGCTCAGTGCAGAGATAATTGCTATTCCATGTCCAGTGGGGTTTGCTGAATCGTATTGCATGTGTAAAGTTTGGTAAGCCAGCTAAACATTTTATATGGTGTCAGGTGATGTGAACTGCGATCCAGGAATTGTAGAGGTTAAACCTCTCAAGTCTACCGTACGGCTCTGGACTTTTCACTCTGTTCTTCCAGACACCTATTGTTTCAGTCTCCAATTCTGCTTCAGGCTCAGATGAAACAGGAGACATGAATAATGCTGACATTATAATTAACATATTTATTATGAATATAAAAAAGTGTCTCTGGAACTGCTTAAATTATGAAAAAAGGCTAGAACTCTTTGGTGTTCAGCTGATGTTCAATATTTTTATATTTTACTAAATAATACAGAATAAATCTATCGAACCGTTCATAGAAGTCTCTGACCTGATGGATCCTACAGAACCGGGAATCAAGCAGAAAGCATAGCAATAATCTAATGGAGTATTAGTTCTACTTTATTTTTACAAGATGAGGAAATGGCTAGTTACTCCAATCCAGAGTAAGGGGTTGGTTAGTTTCTGACCTCACCACTCTATTCAGTAACAGCATAATTCAACAAGTGATCCCAATAATTCCGTATTCTTTTGTACCTCACTGTCCCAATCTATAGAATACATTTTTACCCTTTTAATCATTTTTATGAGTATTTCTTTTTAACATTGGGGAACCCTTGAAATAACTTCCAGATCTTCAATGAATCCCTTCTATATATACTACATCTATAGCCCACTGTAAATCAGCATGTTGGTCAGTAGGACAAATGCCTCACTGCTGGGCATTGGGAAGACTTCCACCCTTTCAAATAGCCAAAAAGACAATTGACATCACCTAAAACAACCTGAGAGGCACAGATTGCTGATTTTCCAAGTGACCTCTAACAACATCTGGAGGAACCCTGTTTGGGAAACACCTATCTATATGTAAAATATTTAATGCATAGCTAAAACATATTTCTCCAGTTCACTAAAGAACACAACAGTGATACTCGTTCCATGCCATTAGGCTATATTTCCAACTGCAGGAACAAAAGCAAAAATCTTCTGATGGCCAATCTTACATGTCTCTTTCTTTGACAATGGCCACCACTACAAATAGAAAGTATTGATAAATCCCCCCAAAGAAGAGACAGACAGAAATAAAATCAGAGGTTGTAACTCTCCTTTAGGTAATAGTAAGACAATTACAGGGGCTGCTATGTCCTAGCTTCTTCTATCCAAATATTGAATATTTATATAGACAGGAGGCCTCAAGAACTTGTAGGGTCTACAAGAAAATAGAGATTTGCAAACAACTCCATAAAGCATTCAGATTTTTGTGTATATAAACCCATATAGCTTTGGACAGAGCAGATAATTAATGGGAATTCTGATATTTTACATTTCTAGGATAGAAAGTAAAGAGAAATCTCCCCAGGACACAAAAAGCAAATCTTAAACTGTTCCATTAAAAAAACCCAGTCCATAGGGTGACACTGTCTTCACTTTAGAATGAGCAGCATCACCTCCAGTGCCAGGTTTACATTTAGTGAATTATGTGGACCTAAACTGGGGCTTGTTTAGCTTATGTCTAAATCTATTTGTAACTTTCACCTAATTACATGAATCAGAAAAAAATGGATCTTAATGGATCTGGAAAGAGATGGAATTTCAGAAATACAAAAACGGTTGTGTTAATTCTAGTTACAGACTACACCATATATATGTATATCTTTTTTTACATTTTTTCAATTTTTTTTTATAGGTTTACCTAAAGAGAGACTTCCACTTATATCTGCAAAAGTGCTGTGCAAAAGTGCTGTTATTAACAATGAATAAATATGACATACATTAAAGACACACTTACTCTTACATGCAGTCCTGTAAATATTAATAATTAATATTAAACAGGATTTATATAGTGCCAACATATTACACAGAGCTGTACATTAAATTAGGGTATGTTTTACATTCTTCAGTACGTACTCTATACATAGTCTTTTCCATGCTTGTTGACTTGGCAGCAGAGAGTGTAAAGCCCATTTGCTGTAGGAGAACCTTTTCTCTGAATCAAAAGCTATTATGTATGCACTGGAGTTGGTGGTTGAGTGTGCATGTGCATCTGTGTTTCTCATCAAGGATTCCTCCAGAGGTTGCAAGAGGTTCCTTGAGCAATTTGTCCTTTTAAAGTCAGTTATTACTGACACCAATTATCTTTTTGGGCATTTGTAATGGTAGCATACTTCCCACTAGCCAGCAATATAAGAGGCATTTCTTCCCATTAAAGAGCCCTCGAAATAATATTTATAGCAGGGTTTCCCTAAAGATCTGAACAATATTCCAATGGTTCCCCCATGTTAAAAAGAAACACTTATCTAAATAGTTAAATGTGTAGGATTTATTGTTGTTGTAGATGCCACATTCCAAATTTTCTCACTTATCTTTCTAGCTAGTTATGTTCGCCCGCCAGATTCTGCACATGTGCACCTGCCTCCAGCCACCATTAAATCAGAAAATAATGTGTGCTATAGCAAATAAGCATAACCAACCTGTTTTATCCTGAAGGTCTGCAGGCACCATTATACATAATTTTGCCTAGGTCATAAATATGGCAAAGAGATCCCAAGAACAGAAAGAACTGAAAAAATGTAAGTATCAAGTAACAAGTCTAAAGATTCTATAAATTGCCACCAACTAAATTGGGTTTCTGGTCTGATGAAGCAGAGGGATCTATCTCTGTGAAACGCGTTACCATTGTTAGGAACCACGCACGTGAAACGTAATTTTGATGTAATATTGTATTTTTTTTACTACACTTTTTGTAACATTGTTCGTTTTCACAATTTTAAACTATTCTAAAATAATTATTATATTTTAACGGTGGTATTTTATTGTGGTATACATATAAATTTTGTATATGTAAAGATATATATATATATATATATATATATATAATCGGTTTAGTTGATGCAAATTTATAGATATAGATACATTTTGTTAGGGGGGTATACCACAATGAAGATAAAGATTACCTTTAGCCCAAGCACCATTTGCACCCATTGCCACCTTAAATTAAGGGGTACATTTTAGAATGCAGCAACTTTTCCCTGAAATACATAGAGGGTCCGCTTTAAATTCAAAGTCAATCCACATAATTTCATAACACTCACACAATAAAGCAAGCCTGAACTGCGGGAGTGAACTCATTTGAAGGGCAGCAGATAATTATTCCCAGGCTTTTGCTCAGAAAGACAGTGAGACTGTTTAGCTGTCTAACCTACATTTGAGAAATATTCCTGTACCTGTCAGCATGAATCAGTCCTATCAATTACATTTCCTACACGCATGTAATCTTCAGTGTTGCCCGTATGTCATCAATAATTACACTGTATACATCACAAAAGTCTGTCTCTAACCCAGCAAAGTAGCAAACAGCCTATTTATCTCCCGATTATGGGTGTAACAGATGCTAAGCGTTTATCTTTTATTTTTTTTTTAGGAGGCCAACCCAGATGAAATATTAAGGTAGCACCCTGTGTTATTTTAGCCTACAGCATTCGGTGCATATAAGGGCAAGGCTGCTTCTCCGAGCTAAATATTACTTTCACATTTGAAGAACTGTCATGTGTTAACTTTTCCTTTCCGCCAATGTTTAGTTAATACAATCTGTTCCACCTTGAGTAAGCCTCCAGACAAAACATGAATACAGATCATTTCATGTCCTCTGCAAGCTGGCTTTGGGGGGAAAAAATCAAGGTTAAAAACAGTTTTAAATCAGCCAGGCCAATGTGGAAGCAAAGAGTTTTGTGTTTATCAGTTAGTGACAATTAGATAATTGGATTGTTTATATAGTTTTGGCCAACATAAAAAAGGTAAGTATTGCCACTGCTATACAATACAAAATAGGCATAAATAATGTACATTTGGAATGGGTGCACAAGAGCCAGATTTACCAAGCTGCTTTATTGTTTTACAGGAATACAGACTCTACAAAATAATTTTGAATTATGTAACTAGATGAAACAATTGAGTGTTTGGTGCTATGAACCAAGAAAGATCTGACTTGTGTTTTGCAGGCTTACTCAGTTATAACCAATGGTATTTAGGCTGTTTTATACAGTTCACGTGCCCCCGATTGTAAAGGTGCCCAATATTCTTCCTCATCCCTCTGAAAATTACACATTAGAACTTGCTGGGTCATTGTAAAGAACATGCAATGGAAGACTGAGGTCGCCAAAAATTGCAGTATAAAGTAAGTAACTATAAAGTATTTACCTCTTCTATTGCTTGCACCTCATACTGCTGTCTGTGGGTCCTTTGCTCCATGTCCCTGGCTTCATGGTCATGGAACTCACTAAGAGTGGGAATCACAGGGGAGGACATGGAAGATCATGGACACAGTGAGAGGGGCAATCAGAAAATAGGAAAAGGTCAATACACCTACTAGAACTCTCTACGGCCAGCTCTGCAAGGGAAAGACACCAAGGGCACAATAAAGGTGGCAATAAACTGGGTTCACATACTTTTCCCTACTTTTGTCCTACCTTCATGTCATGCCCATGCTCACTTACCAACTGTGATGAACTGTGTGCACTACAGATTTCTCTATTTGTCTGTGCTGATCTATTCTTTAGGTAGGATTTGTTAAGGAAGTTCATTTCAAATAAGTATTCTAATCACCTAAGTTGCTTTTAGTCTAGGCTTTAAAAAAAAAGTGACAGTTTAAAAAAAAAAAAAACTCCCTCACTAAATACCTACATTTTCCATTATCTCCTTTACCTATGCTTTACCAATAGGCTGGGACTATAAATAATGGTAAAGCCTATACAGGATTAATTATCTACTACAGTGTTTGGATCTGGTGACTGGCCATTTAGCACCACATCCCTAGCAGAAATCTCAAGTTCCCCTATACCTAAAAGATCAAGTATTTTCTAAGTATGTAGATGGCATATTAAAGTTGTAGGAAACCCTTGCAGACATTAGTATTATCTATTTGGGGATATTTTTACAATAGAAACTGTCCTCTTTCATAAATATACAAGGATTTTCTTTCTAAATTTTTTTAAAAGTGACTCCCATAGATGTAAAAAAAATGTAAGAGGTCTTCCTGGAGCTCATGTCATATCACCCATCTTCATCTACTTGAAGAGCTAAGTTTACAAAACAGTTTTCAGCACCCGGATCTTTTGGAAGTGTCATATTCTTCGTCTCAATGTGATGTAAGTGTCAGCAAAAGAACCCACTGAGTACAGAGGGGGTCACTAAGTACCCCTTATCTTTTTACTACGTTGTGATCACATTACTGCTCTATCTTAAGTCTTCTGGGGCTGTGGGATGGGAGAAGTAGCATGCAATGGCATTTTGTGCCTGAGATGTACAGCAATAAATGTCCCATTAGGCTTTACAAACATATCTGCTGGCTGTGGTGGCATCATTATATCACCCAAGGTGCTAAAAACTACAAGGAGATGTGTTTATAACAGCTACCCTGTATGAATATGAATTACATTAATAATTCAACTCAAATATAATTTCTTGGGGTGTCTCCATGGGGAGGGTGGCCCTCTGATGCTCAGAAAATGCGGAACTAGAGACAAAATGCCATATACCTTCCAAAAGTAAGTTAAACAAAGAAATGTTCATCTTTTTTGGCAAGACCATTTGAAGGTTTGTCCATCTTTCCTAAAAAGGATTTATAAAATGTTAGGACCAATTCAAGTAACGCCTTTACTGCAGCGGCTTTCAGTTGCTGTTTTTTTGTTGGCCTTTCTGTCTAAAGTTTAGCATTCAACAAGTGAAATGCATGCTCAATTGGGTTCAGATCAGGTGATTGGCCATTGAAGAATATTCCACTTCTTTGCTTTAATAAACTCCTGGGTACTTTGGCTGTATGTTTTGGGTCATTGTCCATCTGTGTTATGAAACGCCTCCCAATCAATGTGATTGCATTTAGCTGGATTTGAGCAGACAGTATGTCTCTGAACACCTCAGAATTCATTCAGCTGCTTCTGTCCTGTGTCACATCATGGATAAACACTAGTGTCCCAGTGCCACTGGCAGCCATGCACGCCTAAGCCATCACACTGCCTCCGCCATGTTTTACAGGTGATGTGGTATGCTTTGGAACATTAGCTGTTCCGCGCCTTCTCCATACTTTATTCTTGCCATCATTCTGGTAAAGGTTGATCTTGGTTTCATCTGTCCAAAGAATATTTTTCCAGAACTGTGCTGGCTTTTTTAGATTTTTTTTTAGCAAAGTCCAATCAGGCCTTTCTGTTCATGAGGCTTATGAGTGGCTTGCATCTTGCAGTGCACCCTCTGTATTTCCTTTCATGCAGTCTTCTCTTTTTGGTAGACTTGGATATTGATACGCCTACTTCCTGGAGAGTGTTGTTCACTTGGTTGGCTGTTGTGAAGGAGTTTCTCTTCACATTGGAAATGATTCTGCGATCATCCACCACTGTTGTCTTCCGTGGGCGTTCAGGTCTTTTGGCGTTGCTGAGCTCACCAGTGCTTTGTTTCTTTCTCATGATGTACCTAACTGTAGATTTTGCCACTCCTAATATGGTAGCAAATTCTCGGATGGGTTTTTCTGTTTTTGCAGCTTAAAGATGGCTTGTTTCACCTGCATGGAGAGCTCCTTTGGCCGCATGTTGTCTGTTCACAGCCAAATCTTCCAAATACAAGCACCTCTCTCCAAATCCACTCCAGGCCTTTTATCCTTTAACTGACCATCACACTAATATGCTTTGATCTGTGGATATAGTAAATATAACAGTAAAACTTTCATGTTCCCCAAAGACATGAAAGTTATTTCAAAAGGTTTCCCCCATGGTAAAAAGGTTGGGAAACACTGGTCTAACACTAGAAGCAGTAGGAGGAAGCAGGCTGTTGATTCAATCTCCCCCCTTGCACCTTCACTGGCCAATAGGGAATAGAGATGCCTGAGGACAGGTTGGTGACCAACCTCCATTTGCTAACAGCAGTGGAGAAAAGCGATGTCATTGAGCTAGCTGTGCTATTTTCCAAATGTAAATCAAGACTGGCTAAACTAAATTACATATCACTTGGCAGGTAAGATATTTAATATACTATGTATGTATTTCAAATGTATATTTAGCTTCTTGCCTGGAGTTAAGCCTTGGTTTCCATTGTCTAATTTACAGATGCAAACATATAGAATGCATACAAATTCCAGCTTCCACCTGTGTCTGTGTGATGGCAAACAGGCTCTATTTAGTTCTATTTTAGCACACCATCCTTCCTTTAAATATCGCAAGTGATTTATTATGCAGAAGCATAAAGAAGATGATTTTTCAGGCTCTGAGCAACTATGCCAAAATGACCTTAGACACTCGGATAGGGGAAGATTACAGTGTAATGAAAATAAGTGGTGCATTGCATAGAAATGTGTATTATTATCATTATTCTGTGTAATGCCTTCAAGTGTTGGGAATGTAGAATCAGAACACAATTTAGGAATGTATACCTATATGTGTGACTCGGAGATCTAGCTAGGAGATTACAGCCTGCGTTTTAGTGAGTTATTATATGCTTACTGCAGAGAGGTGACATCTTGGTCCACGTACTTAAAATAGATGGGATATCACCAGGTAGTCAAGGTGACTTCTGCTAAAGAGAATTTTAAATGACATGTGTCCGTAATGAGTAAGAAGCTGCCAGACTTCAAGGCAGTGAACATCCCACAATGTTCTAATGTAGTGACGACTATGTACACTGTGCTGATACAGACAGCAAACAGAGGCCAGTATTTCCATTTAATTGAACGGTTGTAGAAACAGTGCTCAGCAGGAAAAAGCACTGCATTGGACTGTACATTTTCATCCTTAAAAGTAAAAGGGCACTTGGAGGGAGGACTTCTGTTTTGCCAAAGGGTTTGGCAGCACCAAAATCCTGTGGTTGGGTAGATGGGTAAAACCATAGCTTTTTAACTTTATTCTAATCCTTTGCTACCAAAAAAGTTAAGTTATGTGTAGAAATTCACTTTAAAGTTTTTCAGGTTTCTATTTATATCCTTCACCCCATTGGAAAGATTTACCTTAACAAAAAGTGGGAGAAATGGTAATCTTATAGACATGATGCCTTGGACAGCAATAAGTTCTAACTCTGCACTTTTTAAAGTGAAATAAACAGTTAGGCTTTAGATAAAGTTTTCTTTCTTCTGATATTTCACATTCACATTCTTTAGCTAGGAACACTTTTTTTCCCACACATGAAATGGCTGAGTGGGTAAGATCTCCTGTATGACATCTGTGTAAAGTTACACCCTTCCTTACAATAAAGTATACATTTCAGCTGAATGTATTATGTTTTTGGAAATGTGGTTTCCTTAATATTACATATAGAACTATGTTTTCAAACTATGTAATGTTTGTACATTTCTTTAAAGTCAACCAAAAACCAAGGAATGGATATATATATTGCATATTCACCAAATATATTCAGGTTGGAGCTTTACAGTGAGAAAGGGTTGCTAGAAAATAGTGGGGACAGTGGAGGAAGAGCTACCAGTGAAAATAGTATGGGCAGAAAAAGAAAAGTTGCCTAGGAATGTATGGTGGACAGTGGGGGAAGAGCCACCA
>NC_092862.1:16010268-16022978 GCF_032062135.1 Pyxicephalus adspersus
GAAGAGCCACCAGAGAATGTATGGTGGACAGTGGGGAAGAGCCACTAGAGAATTTATGCTGGGCAGTGGTTGAAGAGCCACCAGAGAATGTATGGTGGACAGTGGGGAACAGTCACTAAAGAATTTATGGTGGACAGTGGGGAAGAGCCACTAGAGGATGTATGGTGGACAGTGGGGGAGGAGCCACCAGAAAATGTATGGTGGACAGCGGGTGAGGAGCCACCAGAAAATGTATGGTGGACAGTGGGGGAAGAGCCACCAAAGAATGTATGGTGGACAGTGGGGAAGAGCCACTAGAGAATTTATGGTGGACAGTGGGGAAGAGCCACTAGAGAATTCATGGTGGACAGTGGGAGAAGAGCCACTAGAGAATGTATGGTGGGTAGTGGGGAAAAAAGCTAATAGAGAATGTATGGTGGACAGTGGGGGAAGAGCCAGCAGAGAACGTATGGTGGACAGTGGGGAAGAGCCACCAGAGAATTTATGGTGGACAGTGGGGAAGAGCCACTAGAGAATTTTTGCTGGGCAGTGGTTGAAGAACCACCATAGAATGTATGGTGGACAGTGGGGAACAGTCACTAAAGAATTTAAGGTGGACAGTGGGGGAAGAGCCACTAGAGAATGTATGGTGGATAGTGGGGAAAAAGCTACTAGAAGATGTATGGTGGACAGTGGTGGAAGAGCCACCAGAGAACGTATGGTGGACATTGTAGAAAGAGTTGCCATAAAAATAATGTAGTGAACAAGAGCTGGTAAGAAGGTATAGTAGGCAGGGAAAATAGGGCAATGGGGAAAGAGCTACTGTAGAATAAATGGTGGAAGTAGGGGAAAAGATGTTTGAGAGTGTAGGGTGGACAGTGGAAAAAGAGCTACTAGAAAATATAGTGGGGAGAGTGGGGAAGACCTACCAGAGAATGCATGGTGAAAAGAAACTCAGAAAGGGTAGTGTGGGCAGTAAAGGAAGATTTGCCAGAAAATAGTGTGGGCAGTGAAGAAAGAGCTGCCTAAGAGCCTAAGAAGGTCGTATAGGCAGGGAAGATAAAGCTACCAGACAATGGGGCAAGAGCTTCCAGGGAATGTATGGTGGACAGTGGGGAAAGAGCTACCAATGAAAGTAGTGTGAGCAATGAAGTTAGAAATACCAGAGAAAATAGTGTGAACGGTGTGGGAAAATCTATCAGAGATTGTATGGTGGACAGTGGAGGACAAGCAACCCAGGGAAGGTAGTGTGGGCACAAGAGAAAGGAGTGTGGGCACCAGGGAAGGGATTGACATCCTAGCATGGACAGTGGGCAGAGCTGCCATGTAATGTAATATAGACAGTTGGGGAAAGCTACAAAAGAAAAGAGTGAGGGGGTGGGCAAAGCTATCATGGAATGTAGTATGTACAGTGAGCAGAGTTGCCATAAAGTGTAATGTGGACAGTGGGAAGAACTGCTAGACAATGTAGTGCGGTTAGTTGGCAGAGCTGCCATAAAATGTAGCACAGACAGTGAATATAGCTGCCATAGAAAGTATTGTGAACAATAGGGAGAGATGCCATAGAATGTAGTTAAGACATTGACAGTAAAGCTTCCAGAGTTAAAATAAATAATCCATAAGTCTGAATCCTTCTATTTTATATTAAATACAAATATAAGGTATTAATAACTGTTTTTCAACTATTACCTATTGTAAGCATTTATTCCACTTCAATAAATACTGAATGTTTTTATATTAAAGCAACTCTATCACTGAAAACAATGTTAAATATAAAGATCTTCCTACAAAAAAATATTGAATATTCACCTACGCTGCCATGAAAGAATCTACAAAATAAGCACTGGACTATTACCAGAGAACAAGTTCTTCCTGTACATTCACTATAATTTCCCTTTAAAAATATTATGCGAATATAACATCAACAGTGTATCATTAAATGTGCTGGAGAAAAGATGTTCTTCCTTTAAAGTATGAATATTTGTTTTCCTAGCACTTAACTTCCTGATAGTAAGAGGATTAGATACATCATATTTCAGGAAATTGTCATGTCTGTGGTTTATGGAGTACTTGGCATAATACTTCCGAATTATGGTTTATTATGGTCTATGTCACTGGTTACAATACAAATGTATATGTATCATTAGATAACAGTTGGAAATCTTGTTGCACAGGTTATATAAATGGATTTGACTTTTGAATTTAACTTGAAGTCCTGGCACAGCAAAGCTCAGCCTGGAGGAGGTCGAAGCCGCACAAGAAGCTAGTCAGAGCAAGTGTTGATAAAAAGCATGGCAACGCGAGAAAAAAAAGTGACAGAGAGATATGCTTATTATTCTGCGTTCTACGTGTAGTATGTAACACATCAAAGGCAGATTTATTTTTTTTAAATCTGTATTCCATATTCTTTCATAAAAATATTATCGGATAACCCTGCTTATTCAGGAACATCATTACATACAGGTACAAATGCCCGGTCTAAACACCCAATTGTCTTCCCACATAATCATCTTTTATCATGTGCTGCCAGTGTGCAGACTTGCTCACCGTCATTTTGCAGACATGTGCTGTCATTGCCAGAATCTGGAAACTCATCCTAAGCAAGAATTTGGCAGTTGTATGGCTGAAAGCATCGAAACAGGAAAAAGCCAAAACGTGGCAATTGTTTATGAGACACAGTACCTGGGTCCCATTTATAACAAAAAGCAGATATCTCTGTCCACTATCCATTAAAGTCCACAGGACTACAAAACATGTCCTACATTTTGCAGCCCACTCATAAAATGCAGTATTAAGGAATAAGGCAGCAGAGAGAACTCTTTAATTGACGAAATGTTGGTAAGATGACATTAAAGTGGATCTAAAGTTCCGCTTTTTAGTATGTATGACCAGGCAGGTCATTGTTGCAGAAAGGGACAGGTGATGTTCCTTTTGCAATTATGCAACTTACCTGCCTGATCACCCTGGGTTTCCTAGCTTGCACAGGGTCAGCTTTAGTACCCAGAGAATATGGGCATTCCTGGCTTTCCTTACAAGTGCCAGGTTGACGTATAATTACATCATTCTTGCACAGCCAATCAAGATGGCTGAAGGTCATCCGGAATAGGAGTTAGCGAACTATGATGGAAAGTTGGCTGGGTTTACAGTGGTTTCCTTCTAGATTTGTTTGAACTGGTGATATAGCCATATCATCTATATAAGCCATTAGACCCATTATGCCTCATTCTACCAGTATATATATCTAGTTTAAGCCTGGTAAAATGTAACACCTTTGTTAGGATGTTAGGTGTTAAAAGAGCTTGGCATCACTTTCAGTGTCATTCTAAAATATAGAATGCTGGTCATGGTTAGCCTGTAGCCTACACTGCTAATATTGTTTTTGGCATTTTGGCAACATGCAAAAACTAATAAAAGGAGCCTTCAGGCTGAATGCCACTTGGCCTTTAAAAATAAGTATTGTGTGCCCACCTCCCAAATAGGGTAAATGTTTGTTTGGTGTAATGACATTTTAATGTAATACAATATTTGTATAGTTCCCTACTTTCCTGATATGGGGAAGTGCCCCCCTCACCTTGCTCTACTACTAAAATATAGACAGACTCGGTGGAAAAACTGTTAGATCAGGTACTCCCAGGTGCATAGAAGAACACACCACAAATAATCACATTTGCACATGGCTGCAGGGCTACAGAAACCACGTGGCTAAAAGAAACTTCCCCCATCTACTAGATTGTAAGCTCTTAGGGGCAGGGTCCTCTCCTCCTGTGTCACTGTCTGTATTCGTTTGTTAGTTGCAACCCCTATTTAATGTACAGTGCTGCATAATATGTTGGCGCTATATAAATCCTGTTTATTATAATTAATAATAATAATAACTTTTAAGATACGTGTATTGGGATCTGCAGCAGCCATGTTCCCAATTGCAGCTGAGCCAAAGAAAGAACATTGTGGCTCAATGCAGGTCTTGAGCTTAAATTCTTCACGTGTAATGTCGGACTGCTGATCCTACATTGAATATGATGAGGGCAGCTGAATAATTGGAATACATGAGCAGCTTTAGGGAACTAGTCAGCCAGGGAAAACAAGGTCTGTGAGAGTATGGAACAAAGTAAATATTGCTCTTCTTTGCACCCCCAAACTAAAGGAACATGAAAACCTTAATATCGAGAGGGAGCTACATAATGCTTACTTGTAAGTCTGTCCAGAGTTCAATTTTAAAAAATTGCAAATCCAAAATGCTTTAAAAACATCATAGAAAGTACCAAGACTGTAACTCCCCCCCTCAAGTCTTCTATGCCCTAGAAAGCGTATGATGGACTAATAAACTATAACATATTTATTGATATTTACCACTCTGGAATGCTTTCAATTTTAAAAAATAAGGCTACAAGGAAAAATGCCAGTGAGGAGTGTGACATGCTTATTGTAGCATCCAATAACTAAGGAACCCAAACATTACAAATCTGAGTCCATGACTTTAAAATAGGAGTCTTTGGAATTACGGCTTAAATAGCAAGGTGATTTTATGCAGATATAAATGGCTGGGCAGATTGCCAAATAGGAAGAAATGTGAATCTAAGCCTGGCTGTGCAGTAATACGTTATGATAGGTTTACTTAGAAGATTATGGAATGTGTTTATTAAGTTTAGTTTAGATTGCAAACTTAAATATCAGTTTTTCATACAGAGAGCCAATTGTTCCCCTGCAGGTCATATAGACACAGGTGTGGTAAATGGCTGGTAAACACACAATTTGGCTTGCATGCAAGAGCTACTAATATAACTGATGGATTTTGCAGATAGAGTTGGGGAACGCACACGCTACTTTGCAGAATGTAGCCGGTTGCATAAACTACAGATTACCTGAGCATGTGCTTAAAAATATCTAAAGACAAACTTATTTTTTAGGGTGTAAATAGAGCAAACAATGCTGGAAAACCCCATGTTTTTGTTGTCCCACCTGTGTCCCTTTGGGTACATTGTCTTTCACTTCCTATCTCAAAAACACAAAAAATCCCCTACCAAAACTAGTAAAAACATTGTAAATGCAATGCAACCCCATGTATAAAATATTATATCTATAGAGAGAAGAAATCACACCCTAATATAACACCAAAATGGTAACATGGCTGAACCAAGGGTAAAAGTCAAAACTGACCGCACAAGGAACTACATGGATGTCTAGAGGTTAGCACCAAGGGTCAGCTGAAGATCATCAACACCAATACAGGTATTTGTAGCTGGAAAAGCAATGGTTTGGACAGGAAGCAAAAAAGTCAACCAGAGTAAAGCCTAGAACAGCAAAAGAGGGATGGAGCAACCATACCCCTGCAGAGTCACAATGAGAAAGCTCTATAGTAAACACAGATGAACACTGGTCTAAATCAGCCAATTACTATGTGCTGCACAAGCCTCATGAATTAAATAAAAACCTTTATCTTTTCTAACTGAGCCAAATCCTTTTTCACTTATGTCTCACATACTTCCTCTCCCAGACACTGCAGACCATAGTGGGAGGGTGTCAGAAGCAGAGGCGGGGTTGTCAATCCAGAAAGCAATGGCCATGACTGGGCGTGTCCAAGTGCTGATTGACAAGCAACAGGCTAATAGCCCCTCCTCCTGCAACACTTTGTATCCCACTATAGGCATGGACTACATAAGAGTGGCAACTTTGCTCTAAATTCAAATGATTCAGGATTGTTGTTACACTGCCAAAGCCAAGCTGAATTTATTAGAAGAATCAACAATTTCAATAATAAAAATCTTTTCCTTCTATTAATCCATCTTTCATTTCCTGCATAATTGTTACATATGCAGTAGCAGTGATGACGATCTCTGAATGCGTTTTTTGCACAGCACATGTGACATTTGGCATCACCTTATCCTTTGGAAAGTGAGGTCAGGTTAAGCTGTAGATAGGCAGGCAGTAGATATTACAGAAAACAAATAAAGAGCCATAGGTTAATGTATATATATATATATTATTTGCAGAAGCTATCCTTTCCTGTAAATAGCTTCCACATAATCACTGCCATTTAGGATTACTGTTCCCTTAATGGAAAACTGTATAAAAAGCAGCACAAGACAGAGATTTAAGATCAGTTATTAGCAGCATTGTACAGCAGTGTCCTTGCATCATATAATTACGAAGACCAATGGCCCATTTTGAAGGAAGAGTAAAAGAGAAACATTTCTATCCATAAAGATGTTCCAGTGTTTTAAATATTTAAAGCTATAGTAAAAGAGATGAAGCTGATATATGGGGATTATATGGTCTTTGATAGGGAAATGTGGCTTTAAAGAATTGGCCTAATATAGGGTCAACATATTTTACATTATGGCCCCATAGCGGTAATACGGTAATAACAAAATTAAAATTTGAATTATTAAAAATTGATAATGCCGTATTATTAAATTAAGTGTTTAGATTTCTTTCAGTATCAGTAAGTCTTGCTTCTTTTATTCTATGTGTATGCGAACTCCAGACAACTCTAGTTTGGAATAGAATAGGCAAAGATTAAACAAGCTGTCCACCCTAGGTCCATATGATTCCCTCATACTTTATAGGTCTGGTTTATGAAAGCAATCTAAGGCTGGAGAGAATACACTTTCAGAAGTGAAGCTGGGTGATACAGAAAACATGAAATTGATTTTTAAAAATCATTTGCTAGCAAATGTTTTGAATCCTGGACCAGATTCATTCCAGGTTTGCTGGATCACCCAGCTTCACTTCTGAAAGTGTATTCTCTCCAGCCCTGGAGAGCTTTAATAAATCAGGGTCTATATCTTTGTTTTTCCAGGACAGAGGGAATTAGGGGTCATTGAGGACAGAAGGAGTATGAAAGGGTTAGGATTTTTATTCTTAAAAGCCTCTGTCCCCATTCAGTTCTTATTTACTTCCTTGAGTTGACAGCCATGTGTCTCTTGCCAGTGGCTCCTCTAAAATTGAGAAATGTTGATCTTCTCCCGTATGTGTACTAACAGATTCCCTCCCTGTGACATTATTATGTTGCTGCAGTTCAGTCCCCTATGAAGACCCTGCTACTGGGTAGCCAACGTGTCCAGATTACTCAGACAGGGACATGAATATCTGAAGAAGGATCCTACCATTCTACTGCAAGACAAAAGAAGATTTTTTTGGATTGGGATTGTGGCACATGACTGTGGATTTAGTAATTCTGTTTTAGATTTTTTTATTACATGGTATGATCCATGCCATTTGAGGTTGTGATAAGGCTCCAATGGCAAGAATAAAACCACTTTCTACTTTAGAAAGAGATGAAATCACCTTAAACCTGTGCTTTGACCACCACCCTACCTGACCACCAAGTAATTAAAAAAAATCTTAAACACAGAAATATTTAATTGTCCTGTGACACAATCCCAAGTCTTGTCTTGTCTTGCAGATGCGTGGCAGGATCATTCTGCAGGTGCCTATGTCCCTGCCTGGGTAAGTTGGACACAATTGGGGTCATCTCAGGGTGCAAAACTGCAGCAGCAAGGGGACCGGCTGCTACACAGAATTGGATCACCATTCCACACTTTCAGAACAGCCACTGGCAAAAGACAAATGGCTGCCAACTGAGAGCAGCAAATACAAACTAAATAGAGGGGGAAGGTAAACGAAAGGGGGGTTTAACCCTTTCAGGTTCCATCCCAAAAAAGTTTTAAGTAAAGTTTGGCTTTAACTTTTATATTTCAATCTTTTTTTAGGACATTTAAAAGATATAAAATAAATAAAGAAAACAGCAAACTACTAGATTGTAAGCTCTTCGGGGCAGGGTCCTCTGCTTCTGTATCACTGTCTGTGTTAGTCTGTCATTGCAACCCCTCTTTAATGTACAGCGCTGCGTAATATGTTGGCGCTATATAAATCCTGTATAATAATATTAATATTAATAACAAAATAGAAATTACAAAAGGCAAAGGTGCCATTATACCAACAACTGGGGAACCAAAAATTGGGCCTGATTAAAGCTCTCCAAGACTGGAAAAAATAGACTGGGATATGGGGGAACCTGGGTAATCCAGTAAACTTGCAATGGATTTCTTGAAAATAATTTGCTATTAGTTGGCAAACATTATCAAGTCCTGGACCAGATCTATTCCAGGTTTCCTACATCACCCAAGTTCTCCCATGTTAAACTATTTATATCATCTGAGTAGGTATATGTTTGCCTGGAGTTTAGCATAACATGGGGTTTAGAATTAATATATGGGAGTGTTTGTAGCATAAACTAAGAGCTAAAATTATGCATTAAGTGGACATTTTACACATTGTAAAGGAGCTCTACTTCAACGAACCATGACAAATAAGTAGGGCAAATTTAAAATTGAACCAAACAGCTAAAAGGAAATGTAAATAATTGTTAAATAGTACAGTTTACTTTTGCTTGAAGCAGCTTTGGAACAATACATCAGGTTGGTAATGTACACAACTAAAAATGCTGCTTGGCTGGCCTGGAGTTCCCCAGCAATGTCACCACATGATTGAAGTCCATTGAAGCCTGGAGTCAGACTGGCTGTGCTCACTGTATAGGAGGATAGGTGAAAAGCTTATGTGCATCAATTCTGATTAATATGGCTGACTGATGGTTGGTGTTACCTGATCAAACAAGCTTTGTGAAGCAAGGTCATAGACATAGTGAATGCGAAATAAGCTGTAAGGAAAGGCTGTAAGATAAACACTCATAAACCTAGAATCAATTATCAATAAAAATTGTCAACTATGTTAATTCCATAAAAAAAAGAACTAGTAAAACATAAATGGTCAAAGTGTTTTATGAAAGTTATTTGCATGAAATGAATATTCAAAACTGACCTGACCAGGTTAAAGAAATATTATGTTGTCTTTACTTTATGTTTTTTAGTGTACTGTAATAGAAGTTTTGTATTTAGAGCAGATCTTAAGGGATACAAACTAAAAAAAAAAGTAATAATAAAAAATATAAAAGGCCCTGGGTTGTAGGTCTTCTTCTGCTCTGTAATATTGGAGGTCATGGTCCCCCATTCCCATGTTGTTCTTGGAGACACAGACACCACTGGATGTCGGGAAAAGCTCATCACTACTTCCTCAAAGGGTTCTAACGTCTTCAGGAGTGACGTCAAAGGATAAGAAACAAAAGCAGACCACTGCACAGACAACATAATGGAGAGCAGCTTCTGACCACCAATTACAACTACTGAAAGTGGCAACGTGAAGGATCAAATGACAGGAGAATTAGATATTTTGTTCTGAATTTAAGAGGTCTAAAATAACATAATGTAGGTGTGGGTTATGCAAACACATCATGATTAAGAATTGTGTTTTTAGTATATCTTCAAGATAATTTTATACATAATACACTAAGAAAGTAATACATCTGTTATGCTGGCCATAGATCTGCAATTGTCACCCAAGAAGGACTGTCATGGCGAAATCCACCAATCCATTGGAGCATCTGAAAACTCTTAGGAACTCGAAGGCTTTGACAGTTTAGAAAATATTTGCGGTCATTACAAAGTGCTTCTAATATTGCAGATGCTCATTATTCCCCCACCATCTTCCCACCCAGGGAATCTCTATGCAGCCCAATACTTAGTCATCTAATTGTCCAACTGGGCCATCAAATTAGCGGTGGTATTGAATCATGCCAGCAATATATATTTCTTTTTTAATATTGGCAACTGCATGCATGAGTTAATTTTATAAGAGCTACTGAGGACAGATAGAGTTTTATGTTTACACAGCTTGATATACAAACACCGGAGGAAAAGCAATAAAAATATTTTTGCAATACAACAGTCACACACAAACTGACCGTAAATCAAACCAGCACAGTAGACAACCCATTAGTGTAATACATTCACAACAATGTACAGTTATGGAAAACATAAAGTAGAAAAGGTAGTTGAGTAGGGAACTATATAGATGGTGAGTCTGAACTTCAAGCGATAAGGGGATGAGCACTGATGTGTATGTATGATAGTGAAGGCTTAAAGATGGCATGAGAGACAGTGACACGCTAAGGAGTTGATCATGGCAGATATGACCTAAAGCTCAGAAATGTGACATCTACAGAACAAGAGTGTGATATGAGTATACGTCACATGAGTTATCTATCAGACATTACTTATTTTACCAACACAGTTCTACTATCTATGTTTCACTTAAATCTCATCTCAGAGCAGATTTGGACCATGGAGCACTGGAAGAAGCTGGGCAAGTCTGCTTAATCACATTATCCATAAGACCATGTGGATGTACATCAATGACTTAGAAAGAGATGACAGCACTATGGGAAGAAGGCCAGTTGGCGGAGGCAGTGTAACCGTTTTGCTGCCAATCAAAGCTTTATAAAAGGTTGAAACAAGCTCACTGCTGCAACAATAGCCACAAGCTTGATTAGCAGGCTCCTGGCAAACTAAAAATTATCTGAGCAGCTGTAGAGCCGCCTAATCACTTTTAAGGGACTCAGTATAGGAAGAAGGCAGACCGGCAGAGGTGTGCTCAGTGTGACATTAAAATTTTCTCCAATTTTCACACCCGACCCTAATCGGACCCCCTATTTTAATAGTCAGGTGCCTATTAAAATGGTGATCCGATTAGGGTCGGGTGTGAAAATTGAAGGAAATTTTAATGTCACACTGAGCATTTAATGACACACTGAGCACACCTCTATCCTCTATCCACTATCATCACCTAAACATAATACTACTAGGGATGAGCGAGCAGGATTTTTAAACTCGATTGCAGCAAATTTGGCCATTATTGCTTAACGAAATTGTAAGCAAGAATGGTCAGTGTAGATTTGCAGATCGATATCAAATTTTCCCTTAGAAAAAAAAAAAAAAAGGCCCGCGGGCTGTGCTGATCAATGAATGATCATCATTGATCAGCTCAGTGTGCGATCCCCGGCACTAGAGATTGATGGAGACAAGTCTCCCCATTGGAAAGCTCTAGTGCTCTCTGACTGGCTGAGGATCAGAGAGGAAAATCCTGATGATGCTTGAGAAATTTTCCTTTCCTCAGCCAATCAGAGAGCCCTAGAGGGTATTTAACCTCTAGTGCCAGGGATCGCGCGCTGAGTTTATCAATGAATGCAGCTGTGGCCCATCGCGGACCCATTGGAAGTTTGAGGAAATTTTCACGAGAATGCCAGAGGCATTCTCACTCATCCCTAAATACTACTTTGCTGAGATCTGAACTACCAATGTCTCATTTTGAAAGATGGAGCTGAATGCTCCCTGAATCCCTGGATATGTAAGGACAGCATTAGATACTGGGTCTGATTTATCACCGCTTTCCAAGACTGGAGAAGATAGACTATCATGGGTGAATTGGGTGATTCAGCAAACCTGAAATGAATTTGATGCAGGACTGAAAACTTTAAAAAAATAATAGATATATTTTCTGGTAAAAAAAAAAATTGAATTAAAATCTTCCCCAGCAAAAAAAGAAATCCCCAGGTATTTTACCTTTATCTCTATCAAAAGCTAAAAAAAATAGTTTTGCCTATACAGTATTTACACATATGTTGTTGATGTGGAGGGCAGGGGCCCGTTCTTAGCTGCTACAACCCCTCTGTTCCTGCTCCACAGTGCTGTGCCATAGCGCTGTCAGAATCCCAAATTATCTCTTGTAGAACTTGACATTTTATTGAAGTCCTACCTTTCAGCCATCTCCACAATTCCCGGCTCTGCTTGCCTGGAATGACATTACATAGTCTAGAAAGCATCACGAATCACAGAATATTTTGATGATCTCCCCTTGAAACGTGGCCATCTCTGCAGTAATATGATGTTGTCAGATTGCCTGTGAAATTTACAATGCCACTGACAGCACAAAACCTTAAATATGCCATTTTTTACATTCGGAAGTCACTGATTTATAGAACTCAACACCATATCTTGAAGGCGATCTTGTAATTTGTTCCTTTCCTGTAAGCATGTGCTGTTTCTGCCAATATGTACTGAAGTCCCCTCTGCAAAACATAAACATGAATAATGTTACTATTGTTAGTCAAGTATCCCCAATGTAAATATAATCCTATTCACCTGGATTAAATTTGACACCAAGACAGGAAGTGTACAGTTAGGTGCTACAATTTAAAGGGACAGCTTGGAAAAAAAGACTTTATAGACTTTGACTACTGTTTGTAACATTAATGTGGAACTATAGCTCTGCAAAAAAAAAAATTAAAAAAATTGGCGACCAGGCAGGTTTGTTATTGCAGAAGGGACAGGCAAAAAAAAAAAACTAACTTACTTGTCTGATTGATGTCTGAAGCTTTGCACAGGTCAATATACTATTCCAGGTATTTGCTGGGCATGGGCAAGAGTTACATCATCACAACCAATCAAGATTGCCTAGATCTGACTCTAGGTCAAGATGGTGGCACCCACACCAGGATAGATAATCCTACAAGATAATGCAATTTACAAAATGCGATCAGGCAGGTAATGGTATTTTCAGAAGGGACATCACCTGACTCTTTTGCAATAAAGGCCCTGTCTGGATGCAGTTTTGAATGTAAGGGTTTAGTTCAGCAAATGCACCATGCCATGTATTGATATGCATTAGACAAAGGGAGCCAATTCATTTTAAAAGAGAAACAAATGCACAAGAAAAAAACAAACAAAAAAAACACATGCATTATTTTTTCTGATGCAGTGCACCAATGTTATTATATAATGTGACAGGTTTCTCAAACTCAAACTGGATAAAACAAAACTCATCACCCCCCCCCCCCC
>NC_092862.1:16023389-16047951 GCF_032062135.1 Pyxicephalus adspersus
TGCTTTGCCTTCAAATCCCTCCACAGTTATTGTCCCACTTACATTTCTGACCTGATAAATAAATACTCCCCCAGCCGCTCTCTGCGCTCCTCCAATGACCTACTAATGACTTCCTCACTCATAACCTTGTCACACGTAGCGCTCAAAGACTTTTCAGGAACTGCCCCGATTCTCTGGAATGGTCTTCCTTGTCCTGTCTGGCTTTTTTCTACTTTCTGCTCATTTAAAAGAGGACTCAAAAGTCATTTTTTTACACTTGCCTACCCATCTACTACTCTTAAACCCTCACTACTTCCCATCATTACATATCTCCCCTCCTATTGTGTGCTACTTCCCCCATTTCCTAGATTGTAAGCTCTTATGGGCAGGGTCCTCTCCTCCTGTGTCAATGTCTGTATCTGTCTGTTATTTGTAACCCCTATTTAATGTACAGCGCTGCACAAAATGTTGGCACTATATAAATACTATATAAATTATTAATAATAATAATGTGCAATATAACACATGGTTTTATGAGCTGCATTGTCTGAGTGCTCTGGGTGTCAATCAGAATAATTTAAACAACAAATGGCACTGAAATGCGCTATTGTATATTGAGACAACAAACACAAAATTTACCAAACTTTCTTTGAATAGAGAACTATATATAGTTAAAAAACTGTTCTGGCTTAGGTTCCTTTGTAATTGACAGGGAATTGTTTTAGTAAATAATAACGATTCTACAATTAGACTGTACAAATGCCAATTTCTGCCATTTTTACCAAACCAATTTAAAAATGACTAAATGACCCAGGACAACCTACTGCCAACAGTTTGCATATTTGTATATGACAGAAATGATGGTAGGTAGGATTGACCCTTTTGATGATTTTCTGATATAAACACCAGAAATAATTGTCATGTGTATGGTCAGGTATTGTATGTAGGGAGTTAAAATAACCTTACAAAATTACTTATTTTTTTTTTCATAAATTTGGATCATTTCACTGTTCACTCTCCAGCTTTGGATCTGCAAATGGAAAAGGCTGCAATTAATTTCAGAAGTTCAAGACATCTGAGAAAAGAAAGTGTGAGGAGAGATCTAGCCCTTGTTTATTTTCATGTAAAACTAAAGAAGTTGGCGTATCTTATTCAGTTCTTTTGCTGACAGTAATGTCAGAATTTCAAATGGAGAATATGTATGGGTAGAAGAAAACTATATTTTAGGTTTAAAATCCTTAAATTCTTGCTACCTCATACACACCCCTCCAAGAAATACCCTACATTACCAGCCATTTCTCCCTTTCCTGTATGGAGCATCTTCTCATGTAAGGTTTTGGCTAAGTTCAGATTGGCACTGGTTAGCATTGTCAACCAGTCCTCTAAAACCCCAAAGCCTTAGTTTTCATTAAAATGAATTGAAGCTTTGAAATATCTTTTTGTGCATTGGTTTGGGTGCTGTGCAGTTTCTGCTTCATGCAACATCTCAGGGTGGTCTACTGCTCTAACCACTTCCATAGGCTTCTAACTTCTTCAGCTAACTCACACAAACACCTGTCAAACACTATTCCCAGGTGTCTAGCCCTTGAAAATGGGGGCCTGAGATTGCAGTTGAAAAATACTCATCTGAACTTTACCATACCTTTTATAGAAATCCACTTCCAGCTCCTTAAAGGATTTGCAGGTGGACATCCCAGACATTTATTCTGCATTCCAGAATAACCTGATTATATTATATTATATTATATTATACTGTTATTACCATGTATGAGCTATTGCCAACATTGCACCTGTATTTCTGTTGAATTGTTTTTGGATGAACCTTCTCATAAATAGCCGTTTATGGCTACCCATACTAACCTGTCACCTACCGTACAATGGAATTTCAGATCCCACATTTGACCTCCGAAACCCATAAAAGCCACACAAAGTTCAACAAAAGCTAAGGATCCTCCAAACAGCAGTGTAGTCTTTTTTGCATCAATCATATTATTTAAACTTTGGAAGGTGCTCTTGAAAACTACTCTTGTACCTAGCCCTGAGTACATAGTTGCAGAATCCGCACTAAGAAATGATGAATCCAAGTGAAAAACATTGTCTAATCATTACACAGGGCCATAGTTAAAAAAAACAGTGCCTCCCCTTTTGGATGCCACCTATCTTCAAATAAAAGGAAGTGGTTAGGACTGCTGCAACCTGCACCTCCCTGATCTCTCTCTGTAGTGTCCTCCCACTAAGTCACAGTACAATTTCTCCTCCTGTGGCTCAAGGGGCACAGACCCCTCTTGCCATATGCCTACTGCATCTTACCCTAGCTCCCAAATACTCTTCCTACTTTGTGTTCAAGGCAGGAAAGCTAAATCCATCAGATACAGTCAACCAAAATCACTCAGCCCTGGAAGTGGCCAGTCACAATGTTCCTCTCTTCCATGTGCCTTGCTGGCAATCAAATTGGCAGGTGTAGTAGTGGTGGTGGCAAAGGTAGAGGAAACAAAAATACCCCACCTTGTGTCCCCTCCTGAGTGTAAGGGTCACATAAGTAATAGTTACATCAACGCAACCCCTACATTGCTTCATTAGGACAGCTGATGGACTGAACAGTGGTTATAATACATCCCTTTAATCCCAGGTTCAGGGAAAACAATTTTTTATATGTTTTACATTATATTTTCCTTCTGCCTAACCATTTAATAATAAAAAATGAGCCCTTACAAAAAAAAAAAAAAAAAAAAAGATAAAAGATTAAAGGAAAGGAATGTCATACAGCCAGATGGAACACATTTGTTAAAGTGAGCTATTGTGTTATACTCTAACCAAATCTATATTTTATGAGCAACCAGTAAACGCTTATAAAGACAAGAAGCCTTTTGTAAGATTTACATGGAATATAGAAAATGGATTATTTTTCTCTAGGGATGCAGCAGTGAAAAAAATAAAAAATAAAAATATCCTCTACTTATCCTGATTCACTACCTTCTGAACAAGATAAAACATCCACATACAAACTCGGAGCAATGTCTTCTTATCATTGTAATAACCTTTCAGCGACTGCTCTCCATAGTTCCAGCCAGGATTTAATACCTCCCAACCTGTCAAAAAGATAAAATTTTTCTTTTTTTTTTATTGCAATGGTATCAGCAACTAGGATTTGAATTTACCACTTTGAACTTCAGCGTTTGAAATTAGCATCAAAGAGCGTCGTTCCGATAAGACGAGGAGCTATTGACACTTGTATTAGCGAGAGTTCACAAATAATGGCCGGCTTGACAAGCGGAAAGAGTGACGGCTCAATACAATGGATATATAAGCGCATAGAAAGGAATCAGGGCGAGCGTTCCCCTGATTTTTCATGCTGTCGACTGACGACAGATGGATTATCTGGGTAAACAAAACCTTGTTGTGTTATTCTTCCTCTTGTTTGTTTTGTGCTTGACAAGCCTGAGATAAGCATACAGTTTGCCTTCATTTCCATAGCTGCTAAAATACCGCTCATTGGTGCAGAATATCAATATCAAAGAATATGATAAATGTATACTTTAGAAGTTAAAGCGTACCGGATGCCGGGACGACGCGGGACCCAATGCAGAACACCCCCGGAGTGATCGGACTGCCCTGCGGGATTGAAGGTAAGTGTATTTTTAATTTTTTCTTTTTAGTTTTAGGAATTAATTCCTCTTTAATGGTATAGAGCAGCCATTCTCAAAATAATCTTTAGGTCTTCAGGGAACCCCTTCTATAATTACTATATACACAGCTTACAATACATTGGCGTGGTGGGAAGAATATCACCCTTACAGATGCCAAAAAGATCATTGGTGCCACTTAAATAGACTTGAGAGGCATGAATTGCTCATTGCTCAAGAAACCTCTAGCAACCTTTGGAAGGGTTTCGCAGAAGCCTGGTTGAGAAACACTAGTGTTGAACATAATCTGCCCCTATAGAACAGATTTATTAAACCTCTCCAATACTGGAGAAGATAAACTATTATGGGAGAACCTATGTGATTCAGAAAACCTGGAATGGATCTGGTCCAGGATTAAAAACGTTTGCCAATAGCAAATTCTTTTTAAGATATTATTCCACATTTCCTGGATCACCCAGGCTCTCCCACCCTAGTCTATATTCTCCAGTGTTAGAGGGCTTTGATAAACCAGATCCATAGGAAGGTAGACCCTCTATGAAGTTGATTGCTGGTTGTGTCCCCATTGAGAAGATTTACTCTCTTTACTTGTCCCAATAACCATTGCCACTAAGACAAAAAGTGGACAGAAACCCAACATTTCGAGTTGCCATTAGAACATTGGGTGGGAGAAAGTTCTCCAATGGTGACACCTCAGCAGAGGACAGCTCACTAGGATGAAAATGTAGGTCAAAAAGGAGAGGTTTCCTTCAAGTTTTTATTATTAATGAAAAGTATTTCTATAGTGCCAAAATATTACGCAAGGCTGTACAATAAATAGGGGTGGCAAATTACAGACAGACAGTGACACAGGAGGAGGAGGAGAGGACCCTGCCCCGAATAACTTACAATCTATGATGTGGGGGAAGCAGCATACAATAGGAGGGGGGATATGAATTGGTGGGTAAGTGGTGAGGGTTAGGAGCCAGAAGAAGATGCGTAGACAAGTTTGAAAAGATGGGTTTGGGGAAATTAGGAGCAAGCTCAATAGGACAAGGAAGAGAGTTCCAGAAAATGGGGGTAGCACTCATTTTTGCAACTTTAGAACAAGAAGTTAAAAAATATTTCCCTACTGGGGTACCATCTGAGTTTTAACCCTTCTCTATATAAAACTAATATTGATTTTTTTAATTAATAATGATTTTTTTGTTGGACATACACCTTAAGCAGTCGGTTGCAAGAACACAATGAGGTTGATTTACTAAAGGAATATAGGCTGTTCACTTAGCAAAATGAATTATCTCACATCCATAGACAAGATTTTGAAACTTTTTTTATTTTGATTGAAACTCCAGATTCCTTTAGGACTCATTTACAGTTCCCTATATCTTTTATGTGTGTGAGTTTCAGTGCCATGGCACTCCATCACACCTGTGTTGTAGCATGGCACAATGCACAGTGGTGCATTACAGTGAATTATTTAAAAAAGGTCATTCATCTGTTTGGCACTTTAGCATGTGTTAGCTGCCCATTAATTTTCAATCGGCTGCCCTAAAGCAATGTATGTTAATGTGTGACATATTGATCGTTTCAGCTGAACTCATTAAAAAAAAATTGCATGAAATAGTTTTTGAATATTTTCCTTTCAATGATCACATTTATGGACTTCTGAACAGGCTCTGGAACAGAGCGACCAGACTGTTTACAATTCTGTCAAGATGTAATTGTGCATTCTACACTTCGGGGAAAGTACAAAGTGTGGAAATGTATGTCTGTCGAGGGGCCTGGGTCAGGGCAAAGTTCTCAGGATCCTTGGGGAAAAGTGTGGCAATTCTGCAAATAATTAGCATGATTAATATTAAAAGGGGAACATTTTCCCTGCCAACAATTCAGGCTTTTTAGACATTTTTTTGCATAATAAAGAGAAAATATTTGGTGTATCAAACAAGCTATAGAAGTTATTTCAAATCAGTGATTTTGAAGTATCTTTAACATGGACCAAATAAGTCTGCTTAATAAATTCCTTGACAATTTATAGCAAGAATATCCATTATTTTATTTTTGTTTTTTTTTTTGAACTGCAAAAGGGATGAATTGATTCTGTGCAAAAAATACATTTCCGAGGAAAATCCACCTTATGGCCAATTCTGCTGAAAAATGTCCAAATAGATTCACACTTATAAATTTTACTGCCTGATTGAAATGTATCAAAATACATGTCAATGATCGTTAATGTGTTTCATTTACATGCATCAAGATGTGTTATCCTGTGTTATGATGGATGATATTAACAATGACTCAACAACCAACGTTAAACAACCAATGTTAAACCATTGCACTCCAAATGCAAAATGACAGATCCTCAGTGCAATGAATATAGCGTAAGGAATCCTAAACAATGCACTGACCAAATTTGGTCAAGACCCAGTTTGGCACTAATACTTCTTTTACTATGCAGCACCCTGACTGTCTGAGCCTGGGACAGATATTTTGGGGCTTATTTAGACAATGCTAACTCCAATTCGGGTCAGATTTCTTCACAATCTATTCAGTATTCAGTTCTGAACTCCTCTACCACCAGGTCGTCTTACTAGAAAGGTCCTTTAGGCATTTCTTGTGATAAGTTGGCAATGCTTCATACCTTTCTTGTGCTGTATTTTCCTTGGGGCATACAAGATTCCAAAAAAAGACCAAAAGTGGCTGTTTTAGCACACATTATACATGCAGGAAGCACCATTGGCACCATCCGGAAACCTGCCATGAGAAAAGCCATGCAACTATTGAGTGCATCTGGACAGAGAATGGTTGCAAGTAGAAAGCAGAAGATTAGCATCAATGAGCTGCAACAGGGGGGAAAAGTATTTTATTAAAATTTGGCAATTATCTATAACACATGGCACTTTAACAAGCTAAATATTTTTCAGTTTAGATTTACATTGACTTTAACAGCTGTTCTACAGGCAACATACAGACTAGCATTTTATCCTGACCTTTATGTTCAATGAAATGTTTGGATATTAATTTTCTCTTTATGTTTCATATAATAGAGCAGTAGAAAATCTCAGTTTTAGAAGGTTATTAGGCATGTAAAAACGTTATCGATACCTCGTGCAAAACGTCAAGTCATATACAGTCCATGTAAATACAAGCATATGGATATGATACAAAACAGTTGTGTGTTCAGGACAATAAAAACCCCTCCAGCTAAAACAGGAACTGAATTTCTGATGGGGAGGGAGGGGGATTTGTATAGTCACAGTGAACCACCTACTGCATGCCATGAACCAGGCTTCTGTAATATACAGTATGGCTTTCTGGCTGTTGTGGGGCTACAATTCTTATTACAGACTCCCATTAGGACTTTCTCATACCCCTGTCCGATCACTGTGATGCTTAACAAATTGTTCTCTTGGTAATGTGTCAGCACCACTTCCAGCTCTGGGAACAGATGCTACACATATGTCTTACTAGCTGTCAATCTTTGCTAAGAGGCAAACAGCATGGTGCCCACCTGCCTATGTACATCTCCACCCTGGCCCTTAAGGCTACCCATCATTTAAAGTGTATCCAAAGTCAGGAAGCAAAAATGTTTTTATTTTTTTTAAAGAGTGGGGAAAGGTGTAAAGTTTAGCTTCTGTCTCTGCCCTGTTAAGGAGATTTATCCTTGTACAAGCAGCTGGTGTCCTCATTGGAATATTCTCCCTGATTTATTGTGGTGACCATTCTAAAAGTCTTTCTGTCTTGGTGGTCATGGCCCCAACCTCCTGTAGTGGTGGCCACTCCTTAGCTGGATATCTCAATACTTTCAGTCTTGGTGGCAAGGGCTACCTTGTGCTGATCCCCCTGACCTCTGGTTATGATGACTATTAGAAAAGTTTGGCTTTAACAAGTAGTGGACATCACTTTATGTCCACTACTTGTTCTGGTGGCCCTGACCTTTTGTTGTGGTGACCCCTTTAAATCTTTGGATATCTCATCACATTCTGTCTTGGAACAAACAGCTTCCTTATGCTGGTGGCCCTGAACTTTTGAAGTGGTGACCACGCTAAAACTGGACAAGACTTTCAGTCTTGGTGAAAAGGGTTACAGTGAACTAATGGCCTTGACCTCTTGTTTTGGTGACAACTCCAAGACTTGATACGTCACCAATGTATGTTTTGGTGACAAAGGTCATGAAACATCCAAAGCTTTAGAGCTGTCACCAAAAGGAGAGGTGAGGGTGTTCCTCCATTGAAGACTCCAGTTGACAACTTGATTGGCAAAGTAAATTGGAGCTCACTGTCATTGCTATATATCAGCTTACAGCCCATTGAAAATGGCAGGCTTTTAAATTGGCTAATGGTCTTTGGGGAAAGTGGGGGGGGGTGGTGGACTGCCCCTGACACTACGAGTCAGTCAGAAAATTTATACACATTAACTTTAAGGGTTACACAATGGTTTCTGGTTGAAAAAAAAAAATATTTTTGGTGAGTTTTGCACGTCTAAAAAGTTGTAATAAAATTTGTACTAAAACTCTTTAAAAACAAAAGCCACTTTGTACCGTGCCAAGTTAGTGATAGAGATGGCAACATTTTTAGAAAAATTGAGGTCCATGGAAATTGGAAAATAATAGCTTTACCCTTCACACCCACTGAGCTTTTGTACATGGAAATGGAAACTGTGATAATCATAGCCTTTACCTAGAAATGAGTATTACCAATCAACCACCAAACTATAAATTATTTTAATAGTATTATATAATATATTTAAAACAAAGTAATAACTTATTATTCAGGCGACAATTTCAGCATTTCAATCATTGTAACACTGATGGACACTGATTTTGTAATCACACATAATGATGGGTTGTATGTTGGCAATATCTGGTGTCCATTAATATGGAACCCATTATAGGAGTTGTTCCCCATTTTCTCTGCCTTTATTCTTGTACTTTGTATGAGAGAACATTTCTGTTTTAGCTATCACAAACAGCTCCATACAAATCTATAAGTCACCTATAGACAATGTTTTCCAACCAGGGTTTCTCCAGAGATTGCTTGGGGTTCCTTGATCAGTGATCAATTATTGACTCTCAGATCAGTTTAATAGGTACCAATCTTTTTTTTGGGGTGGCTGTAAGGGTGATATTCTTCCTGCTGGTAAGTAATATACGAAGCATTTATCCCACTGTTCACCACACTAATGTACTGTGAGCTGTGTATATAGAAATATACAATATATAAGGGGTATATAGAAAGGTAAATATAGAAACGATTCAAAAACCTGAAATTTATTTCAAAGCGGTGCCCCCATGTTAAAAAAGGTTGAGAAGCACTGCTGTAGAGTGTTGAACTGGCTCAGCATAAAAAAATGAAAAAAAAAAAAAAAACTCCAGTAGACCCCAGCAATGCCTGCAATTTGCAATGCCTGCAAATAAAGTTTTTTTGCCAAATAGGGAGTCATAGGACTGCCATGTGGCCCTGGGGCAGGACCCTGGTCCCGGCTGCCTTACAAAGTTGTGCCAATGTTATGCATTCAATAAGCCCTTCTCTGTTTTACTTGTGGGCCCTAGGTCCCCAGTCTGAGCCTGACTCTAAAGCCCCAACACTAGAATAGAAGTAACAATGATTTTGTTCAGCCATGTAGTTTGTAACTAAACCCAAGAACAAAAATCTAATATATTGCAACTTAACAGTCCTTAAAAGTGGCCCTATTAGTTTGTTTTTCCCTGGCTTTTCCTCTTTATATGTAATTGGAGATGCCACAAGTAATGCACTACCTGTCTGGGAGTGAGTGCTAGGTTTATCACAGTTTGTATTCACTCCATATGTGTTCACAGGGACATCTAGGAACAAATAGAACTAACAACCGTGCAGCATAGAGAGAATGGGAAGATGTCAGCTAACAAGATTTCTAACGAGATAAGCAGGTATAATTTTGCTCTTATAATAGGCTTACAATGATATGTTAACAGGCTCATAATGAGCATATAAGAAAAGTTTATTGTAAGGAAGAAGTTGATCACTTACAGATTCATTGAAACTGATTGCAATTCTGACCTTAATTAAAAAGCGGTCATTCTGCTGACATGTCTGTGGCAGTTTGAAAGAGAATATTAAAGTATATTTAATTCCAACAGATTCTAAAACAAATATTAGTGTAACATTTATGAGTGTGTGGTCAGGTTTATTAAAATATGATTATACATTCTCTGCACAGCCCTTGGATTTACTAGCTATTAAACTATAATACAAAAAAGCATAGGATCTTGCTGACCTCAGCATTTATCAGGATTGATGTGTCCTTGCTTGGCATTCTTACCCACAATTGTTTGGGTGGCTATAAAGATGGCCAAGAGCATAAAGAAGTCAGGAGAGAATGGGTTAAGAAAAATGATTGGTCAAGAGAGATGGGGTGATGGGTGGAGTAAGCAATTAGGAGGGGTCAAAGGACAGTGGTATATAAGGCAGAGGTGGGAGGGCAGAAAATTTGAAGGAGCAGAGGAAAAAAGTTGCCCACCCTCCCTCCCTGTAGTTAGAACTTTGGGGTTGGTGATTTTGTCATGGCAGCAGGGCGGGTTTTGGTGGTCCATGATAGTGGGGTTTTTGGAACACGGGGTTGTAGTGAGGCCCGGTGGGTTGGTGGGATACCTCCGTGTTGTCCCTGAGCCGGTGTCTTAACGGCTGGGGGCCAAAATTGTAGGGTGCAGGTATGTGACATTTAGGGATGTAGGGGTACTGTCATGGACTGTCAAAAAACATGTGTTAAAAAAACTTGAAGATTTGGAATGTATCTGTTATATTGTGTTTGCGGTTGTATATTTTATAAAGAAAAAGTTATTAATGTTTATATTTTTGTTAATAAAAGGCTGCTATGGCCAGTTATACCCAAGACAGGTCTCAATGTATTTATTAAGGGTCAAGGGTTAACGGGACGATCTGGTTGGCTGGCTGGCAGAGGTAAGACGACTTTGTTATCCCCCTTTACACTTGTCATGTCTAGGAGGGTCCAAAGGACCCCCACAATGGCCACCTTTGTATGTACTGCCCCGATTCTGCGGAAAGGTCTTCCTCGTCCTATTTGCCTTGCTCCTGCCTTCCACTCCAATTTAAAAGAGCACTCAAAACACACTTTTTCAGACTTGCCTATCCATCTCCTTCTGTCTCTTAAACACTCACTACTACCCATGACTCCATATGTCCCCTCCCATTGAGTGAGACTTCTCCCACAGCCTAGATTGTAAGCTCTTTGGGGCAGGGTCCTCTCCTCCTCCTGTGTCACTGTCTGTAACTGACTGTCATTTGCTACCCCTATCTAATGTACAGCACTGCGTAATATGTTGGCATATATATAAATCCTGTTTATTATTATTAATAATAATAATAACAATGTGCACCCTATCCATTCCCCCATAGACACACACAGGGCTACAAGGAGATGTCAGATTGCGTGAATCATGTGTTTGCCCATGTGCAGTAGACCATGACATCCTCTACAGTTGCAATAGGGCTTGGGTAAACAAGCTAAGCACATGCTCAGTAGACAATGGCTACAATGGGGCCCCAGTAAAGTAGTAGACCACGCACTCTATGTACACATGTAATTTGGCAGCAACTGTTACAGGGTTTAATATAACAATAGAACACATGCTCTTCATGATTGTGCATGTGCAGTACACCAAGATGATGCAAATAAAAGTAAGTTTGGGAGACATTCCTATATACTAAAATACATCTATAGAATAAAATAATATAATAGGAATTCTTAAATATATTGGATGTGTTTAGAGATAAATATAGATGTTGTATGTTGGGTTCTTAATATGTTCCGTTCCTCAGATTTTAGCACGCTGCATAGAAGAACCCTTGCTCTGTGTATGTAATTGAAGGCAACCTGTAATGGCCAACTGGGAAGGATAAAAGGGCTGACCCAATTAAGGGTCTATTGACATGCACTTGCACTTTTTCATGAATGTTGCTATGTGCATCAATATACTGTATATTGCACCTGCTGCTTCCTATTTATTATTATTATTTTATTAATAGGGCCCTAACGTAATTTAGTGTACTATAAAATGTATCTACCCAAGTTTTTCTAACATAATGCACCACAACCACTACGATGCATTTAATGTGCTGTAGTAGTAGTGTTAAAGGATGAAGTGTATTGTTTACTGTGTTATATTGCATTGCATGCTAATAATTTAGTTAACTTTTGGTATTATTGGACCTATGAAAACCTGTAGATGGTTAAGTCAAAGGGGTAATATCGAAGGATCTCTTTATAAATGTTCTCACACAGAGATTTATTACCCAACATGTTTTTTTTCTTTTGAAACACAATTTTAAAAGAAGTAAATTCTGGATGAAAGTTGAACAAGTTATGCATACAGTTCTTCTACTGACTCCTTGGTAAAATGCATTAAAGTCAATAGGAAAGGTGAGGTTTTTGAAAGTTTTTAAGGGTTAGGTGTTCTTAAAATGGCGCTTGTGGGTTGCCAAAGCTTCTTTTAACTATACTGGACTAGTTCTTGTGCCTAAAAATACGCACCATTCCTTTGACTGTTCCTTGGTTTCAGGATCATAGATGTGGAGCCAGGTTTCATCTTCAGTCACTAACCTAGCCATAAAGTCCTGTGCAGCTTCAAAATGGGCCAAAATGGCTTTGGATGCTTTAACCTCAATATTTTACAAAAGCACATACAACAAAACATACATTGAATAAAATACACAACACTACAGACCACACAAATTTGAATGGCTCCTACAAGGGTCATACGAGGGGGTGCTGAGAAGTTCCTGGCTATGCCCAGAAAGAAGAGAGCCAGAGTTATGAAATAAAACATTTATTCAACATATTCCACCCTGAGACTGATGCACTTGGTACAGCGTAGTTGAAGCTTTTCTAGACCGTTCAAATAAAAGTCCTTTGGTTGGGCCGCAAACAAGCTCTCTGCAGCATCTTTGACATGTGAAATATCCTCAAAACTTTGCCCCTTCAGGTGTTTCTTCAAATTCGGGAACAAATAATAGTCCGAAGGGGCCAGGTCAGGTGAGTAGGGGGGATGGTGGACCAATAGGAAATCCATGGTGTTCAATTTGGCAGCCACAACGTTGGACGTGTGCGCAGGTGCATTGTCCTGGTAAAAAAGGATCCCTTTGGTCTTAATTGCCTACTTCAGCTGGTCTAGGAAGTTAGCATAATACTGCCTGGTGATACTAGAGCCCTGAGGTAGGTAGTCCACCAACAGAATACCGTCTTTGTCTCAGAAAATGGACGCCATGACTTTTTTGGCCGATTTCTGAGTTGGGGACTTCTTCGGCCACGGGGACACACTGTGGCGCCATTCCTTTGACTGTTCCTTGGTTTCAGGATCATAGATGTGGAGCCAGGTTTAATCCTCAGTCACTAACCTAGCCAAAAAGTCCTGTGCAGCTTCAAAATGGGCCAAAACGGCTTTGGATCCTTCAACTCATTCCTTCTTCTGATGACTGTTCAAACATTTCGGCACCCACTTCACTGAAAGCTTGCGCATGTCTAGGATAGTGGTGATAACAAACCCAACACACTCTCGTGAGATGTCAAGTATCTGGGCTATCTTTTTTGCGGATATTCACCCGTCCTCAATATTCAGCTCATGGACATCATCGCAGGTTGCCCGGTCAGTTGAGGTTGGGGGGCGCCCACTGCGGGGCTTATCTTCAACAGTGAAATGCCAAGTTTTGAAACAAGATATCCAGGTTTTGAGGTTCTGTAGGAAGGACACTTCTCCCTCAGTGTTTGTGACATTCCCTGAAGAAACAAAAACTTCATGACGGCTCGTAACTCCAACGACGTATAACTTGCTTGTGCCTCTGCCATCACAGCTTCTCACTAAAAGTAAAAGTTTTAAGAATCGCAAAGACCTGATATTTGCACAGTTACATACTAAGATATTAGGCATATGCCCCCACACTCATTTTTCTATTTCATCTGGAAAGGTGGAAAGCCAGGAACTTCTCAGCACCTCCTCATACAGTGCTTGGGAGGAGGTGGAGGAGTGGCAGAATCACCAAACCAGACTCTGCCCATCAATAAAATATCAGCCTTGGTGAAATACACCACATTAAGTCATATACATAACGATGTTTACATACGTGAACATGAAACCTCAAACTGGTGACATTATAATAGCACAAATTGTAGCACAGCTCCAATTTCAGTAGGACATTTGGATTTTATAACTATAAAAATAACAAAAAAAGAAATGTTTATTTCTAATAATTCTATGATTTTCATTTGCCATCACACAGGAAGTCAGATTTTAAGTCTTGCTCGCCAGATGTTGCTTCCTGCGCTTGAATAGACCAACCTGACCATTACAAGATGCCAGAGACTTTCACCATAATTCATATAGCAGAGGATGTTAGTTCAGCTGGAGAGCCGACAACGCCATTTGGCTCATTTGAAATCAGTACAAAAAACAGAGCCAAGACAGCTCCGAAATGGCAGTGGAGTTTATAAAATAAGCAAAATGAACCTCATGGGACTCTTGTCAGGAACCGCAACCTAAAAATAAGACTTATCTATTGTTATCTCTGCAAGGTGAGAAATGACATCAGAATTCTTCAGAAATTCAGGAGAAAAAGAGATTAAATGTAAAAATATTAATTTTTGTGTGCGTAACATTAAATTCCTAATATTAATATCCTTCTGAAAGAAGGCTGGAGATTGCTGATAAAGGAATATTTCAGTTGAATTTAAATATTAAAGTGGCAAAAAGTTTCACAGAACACTCTTTATTATTACAAGTGCACAATGAAGATAGTTGGTTTGATTGCAAAAACTGAAAGCTCAATGCTTCAGATCTTCTGCAGATTCATCTTGCCCAGCTAATCCCACTTGTTGATTTACTAAAGGGCCATAAACTGTTAATTTAGCAGTAACTGGAAAGGGAAGAGATATATCACTTAGCCTGGAAAATTAGATTACTATTACAACCAGCAAATCAAGTTTTTTTTAGATCTCCATTCATGTGATTGGTTATTTCTTGGGTATTTCTTTTTATTCAAATTGAATTTTTACCACATTTACTATGCTAAGTTATTAGCAACAATTAATCTTGGTAAGTGAACAGTAAATGAACAGCTTAAATTCCTTTGGTAAATCAGCCCCCTTGAGGGCTAAGTTCAGATGGGCATTTAGGTGGTGATGAAGATTCCACTTTCTCACACCCATGGAACTGTCCTTGTGGTTAAAACATTCCATGTAGCATCTCATTTTAAGCCTTCAATAGAAAATGAATAGGGGGCCCTAGTGATCGGTTGAATACCAGCCTATGCATCCTGATATCAAATGCTGAAATATTTATTCATTAGGAACCAGCACAGCGGCTGATGCTGAAGAACGGTTGGCACATGGCAGGAGCAGCATGGGAAAACAGGTTCCCACTGCCCATCTCAACCTAGCCATAGGGCAGGTTTCCTGTTAGTGGCAACAGCGGGCCATCCAAATTTCAAACAAGTATATACATTCCAATATATCAAAAATTTCTTACAGTTCATTTTATTTCCATAGCATCTACAGCTTTAGGAAAAAAGCCCATGCCATGCCAGCATGCAGCAGAGAAGCACCCTAGCCCTATGTGTGAAACTGAGAACAACCCATAATAGCAAATTGGGATGGATAAAAAAATGGCCCATTAAAGAGTCTATTTACAGCAGTTGGGACCCAAGCTTTCTGTGTAGAAGCAGTAGTCTTTCTGCAGACGTCCCACACTTTCCAAATAAACTAGGCCTATAGTCTGCAATTTGAAAAGTTAATGTTCCCTGCTGATTGGAGGTCTCAGCAGGGAGTGTTTCAGACATCTGCATAGGGATTACTGCTTATACACAAAGAGACCGGCTTTTCTACTGTGGCTGCTTAACAAAGATGAAATGTAAGACATTGAACACATATTGGTTTTATTGCGCCTAGAATGTATAGTGCTGATTGGGCTAATTAGTCTAAAACTACAGTTATTCCCCTGATATTTTACTAATTGTGTAAAAATTTCTAAATTTACACAAAGCAAAAACCCTAAAACCAGACAGTCACTTCCCTCCTTCCTTTGTCTTCCCACATGATGAATGTCAGATAATAGCCCAGATTGTTGGTGTGACAACTCTTTAATATGATGAGGAAGGCAGGTTGAATCAGGAAATTTTTAAGTGCTGCTACGGGTGACGAACATGAATCAACGACGGTGAGTATTAATGTAGAGAGAGGGGAGAAAAGAACTGAGATCTAAAACATATAGATAATTTAATGAAATTAAAACCTATTACGTCGAGATAAATCTGCTTGTGATTATACAGTTTAACGATTCCAAGGTAATTTTGGAAAATCGTAGGGATGAAAGGATGTAATAGTGTCAGTTAGACCTTTTTAAGTATATAAAATCTGCTCAACTTTTACATGAACTACCAGTATGGTATAAATATCAGATAATAACATTTCTAATGACGAGTAAAACGTCTCATGATAATCACAGCTAATAAATAAAAGTATGTCTCGATCAAACAGGAAAATGTGACGTGCAAGTTGACTCAGAGAAAATAGTCTGCTAAAGAATTGGCTCCAAGTTCCATCCTGGCATTTATTTATGTGGATAAATCCTACAGTGGCCAATTTCTTTATCTTTTGAAAGGCAGTCTATGGTTCACCCACTTATTACCCCATTCCGGACACACTGCAGTGCAACCTTTGCCAACCTTTTTAACATGGGTAAACCCTAGAAATAACTCCTGCCAATAATTATAATATGCCCAATTCGATGTACAGTACCCTAGTGGTCAAATGGATCGCTACCACATTGTTGGCCAGTGGAAAGAATGTCACCCTTACACCCAAATAATTCATAGGTAACTAACCTGAGAGGTACAAATTGCTCATTCCTCAAAGAACCTCTAGAACCTTTGGAGGAACCCCATGGTTTCAGAAGCACTGCTTTGGGGTATGAAATGGAAGTTGCATAAAATTTATTTCATTTTACACCTATTTGCTCCCTATACCAGTGAGAGTTTTGTTATATCTGAGGGCAAAAAAGAAATTCAGAGCTCAGAGTCTTTTGTCTTGGGCACACTTCCTTTATAATCTTACAAATACTAAATAGCCCTTAGAGTTCTTGTCTTGGGTTCTACAAAAAAACCCTTTTATTGTAGAGTTGGATTTAGGAAGTTTAGCAAAAGAAAACCATGTACCACTCAATCCAAAAATGTTGTATGCCCACAAAAGGAGTTTAACCTGTTGCTGTACTTGAAAGGTCTTTAAAGGGAAAAAAAATTGTTGAAAAACTTAAAGTATTGTTTCATGATATAAAATTTATCTCCCTCCCTCCACTATATACTCACACCCATGGCACTTGTTTCATTGAGAAAGAGAAAGACTCATGTAAGCCCAAAAATAACATGTAAGAGCTTTGACCCTCCCTGGTCCACTGTAAGAACACTTGGCCAATCATGAAGTACCAGCACTTGCACATGGAAGTGGGGAATTGGGAATTCAACCCAAATTTTGTAAGGAAGAAGACATTTCTTAAACAATGGTAAATAAACAAACTGATGATTTTAGTGTAGGCAGAAGCATAAATAATTATTAAACGATTTATTTATTAGATAGAATAGATGTAGGCATAGATTTGCTTTTAATGCTCTCTTGATCCCCCATAGAGGACATTTATTTGCTCTTTGCTGTATATATCTCCATAGGCTCATATTTCTGAATGCATGGAAAGGTCTGCAGTTCGTTCATTAAAATTGACCTGGGTCAGAAGACTCTCAGGACTCTAAGCAGATTCTCCATTTTACTGGAAAGTTTGTAGAACTAAGGAGAGTATGGGGGGGGGGGGGGGGGTGCAGGACACCTTTCAGTGACCCCTGTAGGGTATTCAAGCTGGAACATACAAATACATGAATTAGCTTAGGGTAGGTCAATAAATGGGATAAGGTGTAAGTCATTTCCCTTTAAACACATGGTTTTATTAATGGTAAGCCAGATAAAGCACACAATTTTCTATAAACTCAGCATACGCAGCTGTGTTCTGTGAAATTTTAAAACACAGCAAGATGTCAACACAGCAAACGAATAGTTGTTCTTGGTAACAGAAATTTATATAAGATTTATAAAACAAGGGTTTGTAATATCACAGGGGTCTCCAGAGTGGAGCCTTCAACCTGTATTGTAATGTCGAGATGGTTCTTCCGGAGACAGTAACCTAGAAAAAGGTTTTCACATCTCACAAATAAAACAAACCAGTTGGTTTAGATCTTGAAGTGAACCTGTGCTCAGACTATACACTCTAAAGTATTTATTTATTCCAAACAGGGAGTTCAGGGGGACATAATAAAACAAGCTTCATGGGGTTAAAAGACATATCAACTCCTACTTATATACTGTACTGGCTCTACTGAAGTTTATAGGGCCAAACTATAGGCATTGGGTGAACAAATCAGTAGATCCCCATAGGTAAAGAGCTGGGTAGGGGTACAAAAGTAAAAAACTGCATGGATATCTAACCCAACTAATCCAGGCTTAGGTGTCCAAAACCTTACTCACCACAAAGCTTAGGGAATAATGAGGTGTATCATTCTGTTATTTCCGAATGAATGAGCTGTTTCCTTCACACCTCTGAAGTAATAATTAATTCATAGACAATTTAGACTTTAACCTATGGAGAGTTACCTGAGCCTTTCCTCAGTCTCATATATGTCACTTATATAAGCTTGGTACCTCAGTAAAACGACCCTATATATCCCCCCAAAATAAAAAATTAAAAAAAGTGAATCTGAATGTTTTTTATATATATATATATATATATATATATATATATATATATATATATATATATATAGCAGGTTGACCCCAGGGAGGCTAAGAGACCCTAAGTCATTGTACAGGAGCCCACTCCACTGTTGGCTACGTCCACCACTGTGTTTTTATAGATAAACTCATCTAAATGTGGCACCTGGCTCCGTTGCTATATCTGTTTCTCTGTAAGCAGATCTGCCAATAGTTCTGCACCTGTGCCCACAGCTGTGGATTTCTCCTCTGGATCCAGAGAGGACCTCCACCATGGGATAGCCAGTAGGAAACATCTACATCAGGCAGACAATACCGTGGAAACACCCGAGTACAGACTCTACTTTTACACAGAAGAAAAGAGGACACTCTGGACTAAAACATAGCATCCCAGAGTTCAGTTTAAGGGTTGGTAGGGAGGTTAACCTTTGTTCAACGTTTAGTTTCAAAGGACACATTCCCTTTTTTCATGCCTTCCATGCTTTACCATAAAAACGTTTCTACATCTGACTACGCCTGTTGCATATTTTCACTCCCAGTCCGGTGAAACTACAGATATTGGGACACTTAGAAAAAAAACTATAAGGGAGCCCCAGACAGCAAAAAACACTTCAAATTCTTCCCTACTTTTTACAAAATTATGTAAAAGAAAACAAACCTAAAAAAAAAACTTTTTTTTTTTTTTTTTTAAACATTAGGATTAACCTTCTGCTAGGTCCAAGCAGTAGTGATGTCTTGAAGTTTAGTGGTATAATAGGACAAATCTACAATTAGGTTTGATATTTTGTGTAAAGGGAAAAAACAAAAATAACAGGGTAATAAAAGTAAGAACTGAGTCAGATAAGAAAAAAGAATTGGGCTATTGTATGGGAGGGAGAGAGGGAGTCAGGGAGGTGAGAACGGCCATAAAACTATCAGAGAGAAGTTTAGAAAGCTGAGCTCACATCCAGTCCCTTATCTCTTGTGTCAAATAGAATTATCATTGCTAGTTCAAAGGTTTCCCTCTCTTGAGTATTATTAAAGTTTCCTTTAAACTGTATCTAAACAAAACAAAAAAGAAATATGTTGTAGCTTACAAGTCCTTAGTCATGGTCCCTGCATTAGTTTTATTTTTAGGCTTTTTGTCCTTTATTTTAACATGGTAAATATGTTAACAAAACATTTCCTGCCCTAGGAAGACAACTCGCACCCACCCATTTCGGTTTGAGGTCTGTTTGACCCAATTGAAGCAAACATTTGAAATGTTGGAATCTGAAATCAAGTTTACCTTTCCCATTTGCTGCTGATGTTTATGCCCAAGTATAGGTAAGCATTTGTAGAAAAAATGAAAATGTCATAGTTATTGAAGGGCATGTTCTCCCCATGGTTGGGTGGCTTTCCTTCGGGTACTCTGGTTTCCTCCTGAATTCCAAAAACATGCAGTTACGTTAATTGGCTTCCCCTACCAAAAAAAGAAAAACAATTGACATTAGACTGTATTTATGACATATGAGAATATTATATTGTGAGCTCCTTTTAGGAACAGTTAATGACATAACTATGGACTTTGTAAAGTGCTGCGTAATATGTCAGCGCTATATACATACTAGTTAGTGATAACAATAAAGTTGAGCACAGGCTTGGTAAAAGCTGACTACGAACCTTAAGCTGCGTACACACGTCAGATTTTTCTTGCCCGATAATTGGCATCGGCCAGATATCGGGCGAGAATCTGGCGTGTGTACAGTCGGTGTCGTTCATTGTCCGTGGATCCACGAACAATGAACAACGAGCGATCCTAATGCAAGGGAAGGGGGAGAGCGCGCAGCAGGGTGCCACTCCATCGTTCTCTCCCTCCCCTCTACATAGAGCAGAACGGTGCTGTATGTACAGCACTGTTCATGCATTGTGTAGTCCTTTGTCGTTGGAAAGGATCGTGAAAGATCCTTTCCAGCGACAAAAATTGCACGTGTGTACTCTTTAGAATAGCTTTAGAATAGACTCTGATAGGAACCATTAGGGGGCATTAGTGGGAAGAGTGACAATCAGGGAGCACTAGAGGTTTTGAATGGGGAGACTTGTCCCCATTTAACCTCTAGTGCCGGGGTCTTCTCAATGAAGAAGAGAAGAGAAATTTCGCGGAACCATCGGAAGTTCGAGGAAATTTTCTCGAGAATGCCAGAGGATCATCCCTATTTGTACCAACTGTAAAAAACGCTATTCACAAGCTCTTCGGGGCAGGGTCCTCTCCTCCTGTGTCACTGTCGGTATTCATCTATCATTTGCAACCCCTATTTAATGTACAGCGCTGCGTAATATATTGGCGCTATATAAATACTGTTTATTATTATTAATAATAATAATAAAAATAAAAATAATTTACCAATTTACAAAGCATTTGGTAAAGTTATCAACCACCTAGAATACTGTTGGTACCATGGTGATCTCTTTCACATGGGACTCTTTAAAATGTATTCTAAAGGTTGCTGTAAAGTTGCAGTGAACTTTAACATCATCCATAGTTAAAGTCAATTCTTTGTATGGCCAAGTTAGTTACCTATAGTGGCAGTGACAACATTATCTTTGTACATGATTGGGCATTCTTTACAAAAAAAAATGTTTCTGTACAAAATAAATGTTACCTATATTCACTAAGCTAAGTAAAATATCCCTTGCAAGTTGGACACTTTATTTAATCAAAACCCCAGTACCTTCTTTCCATGATTTTACAGAAATAATGCTGCTGGACATTTTCAATAGTGATTGATGATCTAACAAGCGAACTATGATTTGTGTACTTTTTTTAATCACATAATCAAATATTGCATGTGTATAGCAATGTACATTCATCGAATTGCTGTTGCTGGAAACAATCCAGTGGCAGTAGAACAAATGAGCACCATACACACAATGCTGTTTATTTCTATAGAGAGGGGAGGGGGAGGATGGGGAAGAGACATCCCGCTGCGTTCTCCCCTACAGCAGTCATCCCCATTGGTCGTTCAGTGATCCACCATGGCGGATCATCAAACAAGGTCTCAGGACCACAATACACACATAAGATTATTTCTTGATACAATCCTGATTGTGAATCTCCAGGGAAAATTATCTAGTGTGTGTATATATTTTAACTCTAGCCTACCACAGACACAGAAAACATCAACACCAGAATCGTAGCTCAGGAAACTCAAGAATATTAGAAATCATCACCAGATTACAAAGTGCAGACAAAAAATGAATTTGACATCGACACACATGTAAAGGAACTTCACATATCATAATTAATGACCTAGCTAGGTCTGTCTTGGCTGTTTGCTGTTGGTGCTTCAGGCTACTGGCAGCTCACTCGAGTGCTAAGCACTGCAACAAAAACTCGTAAGGTTCACATGAAATTATATATATATATATATATATATATAAAAAAAAAATTACATAATTTTTCAAGCTGTAGTTAAATTGTCCATGCTTTGATTTCTTAACACCAGTTAATTCTGTTACATCAGCCAACTACTGCACACTTAAGTGTTGCAATAATCTACAAACACTGTGTATCCTAGGAGTACTTAAGCTTATAGACTTCCTAAACCTAAATGTCTGCAGGTAAAAAATAAACCTAAAAAAGAACAGAATTCAATATATATTGCAAAGACTGAACAGCTACTATATATATATTATTATTATTATTATACAGGATTTATATAGCACCAACATATTACCCGGCGCTTTACATTAAAATATATATATCCTTCCAAACCTATGTGGCAATTAATTATTATTCTAACACAACTAGGCTGATGTATTAATTTGTTAAATGTATTAATTTCATACTCTGCATCTATACTATGCATGCATATTGAAAATAATAAATGCAAAAACAAAGTATATTATAATACAAAAACACAATTATCTATTATTTTATATTGACACATAAAACATGTACCGTATATATTTATTGAACACTGTAATTATTATTATTATTATTATTATTATTATTGTAAGCTTTCCCCTGAAACATTAACTATGCTAATATATGCTTGGCAATATACTCTTTTTAAACTAACATAATCTTAGATCTTGTACCTGAAAGTATTAGAGAAATACAGATTGCAACATACAATGCAAACTATTAAACACAATATGCAACATAAAAAGGGGTACTATGTGTATGTTATTGAATATTGGATAACACAACTGTGTACTGTCTGTGAGTTTTTTTTATATGCACTGTTTATTTTTTTAGGACAAGTTTTCTCTTTAGGGAGGGGGGTGCAACTCCCCAGTCTTCTCAGTCCAAGTAGTACTGATATACAAAAATACAAAAGTTCAAAAAAGTTCAAGCAATATTAAAGGACAAAAGAGTTTATAGAATTGATGTACCATAAAACATTAATATAAATATATAATAAATCATATATATATATATATATATATATATATATATATATATATAATAAAAATATATATATCATATATTATATATTTATATTAATGTTTTATGATACAACAATTCTATAAAATCTTTTGTCCTTTATTATTGCTTGAACTTTTTTGAACTTTTGTATAAGTTTTGTGAATCTGGTTGGGATTTCATTAACTTTGAATTACTTTTTTACATTTCATCGATTGAGATTTTTATATATATATATATATATATATATATATATATATATGTGTTAAATGCAGGCACAGTTGTAGTAAATTCTCTTAATGTTTAATGCAAAGCTAACAATATATGTACAGTGCAGTATGTATGCAGTGCATGGATGTAACTGAGCCCCATAATTGCCCTTTTCAGTCCTGTCTACTTTCATGGCATTACACATCAGCTTGCACTCTTGTAGTAAGCATTTGGAGTCCCAGCCTGGCTTCTTCATACTGACTGTACATTATTATCCTGTTGCAAACTCCTTTTGCTGTCATGCGAGTTTCATTCAGAAAAAAAAAACTTTTTTTCCCCCAGCTCCACTTAGCTTCCAGCAAGCTACTAGCTTAACAGTCATAAAACCCCCAATGCTCAACTGCAGAAGAAGTTTTCTCAAAGTTACTTTGCTATTTAAAGGACGGGAACACTTAAATATAGAAAGTACTTTATATAGAAAGCTGCATTGAACTTCAACAGATATGCATTTAAAATCCCCCAAGCTCCTATAGAAAATATTTGACATACAATTAATATTTCGTCAAGCTGTGCAGCTATTTGCTTTTTATGTTCAGCCTTTGTAGGCTAACATACTATAATACAAGAAAGAGAAGTTATATATTAATATGTAAAATATGGAGTTTTTATAGAACTAAATATATTAAGCCAGGGACTAATTATTGCCTTCCTCTCCATGCATTCATTTAAAACTCCTTTAACCTAAACAAAATCTAACACCAAAACCAAACATGTTTCTCATGGAGTCCCACCACCTCTGTGATGTGGTGGCTGCATTATAATGTTCGGGCTAAATACATTTTCAGCAAGTACAGAAAATACCTGTTGATCATAATAGGATATCCAGGAAATATTAAACTAACTTATCAGTCTTTCATGAATTACAGGATACCTACTGCAATTAAGAAGAGGAAAGGAAGGGGTGTTTAAAGTACAAATTAGGAAGGAAGCCATGGGTGACAACACTTCTCCATAAATACAGTGCAGCCAGTAAGTGTTGTCACCCTAGAAAAAAAAATGAGTGTAGCCAACACATCTAAAGTCTGATAAAAGCTGCAATAAAGCAAATGTTGTTTTGCTGTAAACAAAGAATGCAACCTTACTTGGGTGAAGGTTTTGGAATGCCTGCATGTAAGCAAGGAATATTTATTTTTCTGTGGCCATGATTTTCATGTCATAAATAGAGCAGTATGAAAAAGGAAACAATTCTCAGTTCTTATGATCTATTAGATTCTTTGTTCTATATATGCTGAGCTCCAACATCAAAAAGATCAATGCTTCTATTGCTGGGGAAGGTAGGTAAAAGTTAATAATGAAAATAATAATGACATTTTTTTTCCATATAGATTATTGAATTGCTTTAATATCTTCCAGACTCCTTGGAACTGAATGCAGCTCAAAAGGCTTAAAGAGAATTATTTTTACTAGACTGTAAGCTCTTCGGGGCAGGGTCCTCTCCTCCAGTGTCACAGTCTGTATTTGTTTGTCATTTCCCCCCGATTTAATGTACAGCGCTGCGTAATATGTTGCC
>NC_092862.1:16048347-16114873 GCF_032062135.1 Pyxicephalus adspersus
TATTAAGTCTGTTTTGTTTCTCATTTGAGGAAGATAAAAAGCAACATTTAAATATTTTGCAATGACTACACAAGAGCAGCACCCTGGCCTTGGTATTACACAATGCCGCTCGAACGTTAACTGAAGCAATTTATGTATAAGTGAAATACACCGGCACCCACACAGTACTTGCAATAAGAGCCAAGTAGTCAATGCACCTGAATGATTTCACCCAGCCAGTTCTCTGCAGCATTTTCTAATGCTGGCAGCAGAATTATTCCGCTTTCCAACATGCTCGCTGACTTCTAGTATATAAAATCTGGCTCCTGGATTCTGTACAATTTATATATATTTCTTAAATAAAATCTGTTAGGGCAATAAAGCACCCAGACACGCAGCAACTCACCGCTTGGATATTACAACAAAATCCTTTGCTAATACCTGCAGTGTTACAATGCAGTACCAAATGCACTGTGAAGGAAGCCATTGTAAATAAGTTTTTTAAACTTCCAAAACTGCAACTTCTGTTACTCTGCACCTTTCATTTCTTAATCAAAAATCAATTTGTGATGTGCTTTACTTTTTCTTTGAAGTTTAACTGTAAATAAGTTTAACCAATGCAAAGATTCTTTTTAAGGGCTAACTGTCCTAGATGCCCCCTTTCCCTAAATGCACCCATGCCTTTTCGGATGTGATAGACTTCTATGGGACTGGAGGAATAGATGGAGCAGTAATGTGCAGGAGCCACCATGACAGTGGCCTGCCGGATATTGATAAATATTGCATCTGCAGAGGGGGGTTAGTTTAGGGGAAGGGGCACACAGGACAGCCTATTCTTTAAGAAAATCCTACACTGACTCCAACAAATGTAACACGCCTAACTGATCCAATGACTTTAGTGCTTTGCACACCTGAATAGATTCCACTTCCCTCCACATGCCTGATCCCAGTTGGCAATCAGATTGAGAGATACATATCTGTTGGTGAAGAGGATATAACCCAATCAGTTACACACACTGTATTTTATTCTCTAATCTATGGTTACAAGTCAAAGAATACCTGGTGATCCTGCAAAAAAAAAATGAAAAACTTTGGCTCTTTAGCTTTGTTTTCCCAATTGGGAACATTCACCCTTCTATTTGTATTGGTCATTGGCACTCCAAAAACAAAAGAAAAAAAATTGATGTAAATAAAACTTTTTAGAGCTCCTTAAAACAAGCGAGGAGGAGAAATCTTCTAATAGAAACCATTGTTTTGGGGTGGTTGTCTAAAAGGGAATCCCCCTTAGATTTCCTCCAATTTCCTATGTTCTTGAAGCAGGAAGAAAAGGTTAATTTCCCTAACAGCACACAGACAATAAACAGATTGGAGTTTAACCCCTTCCTACTCTGTTCCAGGCTTAAAAAAATGAGCTATACATATACTCTAAGTTTTTAGTCCTTCTAAGTCTCCTGTCTCCGTGCTGGCCGGATAAGTGTGTAGGCCAAAGTAGTTTTTGTGTGATTTACAGTGAAATCTCTCATTTGTATCTCCCAGCCCCCATCTCCTCCTATTAGTTAAATGACTTGCAGGCATGTTTTGTATTTGCATGATACAGTGGTACAGTGCCACCCTTGCAATAAAAACAAACAAAAACTTTCATTGAACCAGCAATATGGGTAGCAACTGATGATTGGTTTTTGGGTTTACATCACTCAGCACAGTTCTCTTTATTTCTACTCACATATGGCTGCATTGATATTCAGCTGAGCTCAGTAAAAGTTGCGTCCCGGGCAGCTTCCTGTTTTTTTCAGATCAAAACCCAATCACTACAATTTCACAAAAGCACATAATACTTGTTGCTCCTTCTATATAGAGCCATGTTTAGGCTTTATTATACTCCACCTGTGTCTCCCCAATTTGTTCTTCTACATTGTCACCCTGTGGCACTTCCAGTGCACACCAAAGCTTTGTACACATGCTAGATGACTGCTGCCTAAGACAAACAATTGTGATCATTTCTGGCAAAAAGCTAAAGTGTAAAGCAATCCCTCAATGGTGTTAAGTGATTGCCACAGTGGATCAATAAAAGAACAACTGGGATAACCTCTGTCATATCCTATGAAGGAGGATGCAGCGTGGTGACTCCCGCTCATCCCCTCCCCTTTTCATAGAACTGAAAAGTGCTGGTGTACAGAGCACAATTGTTCCACCATCCCTGGAAACAATTAGGAATTATCGTTTCCTGCAATAGTAAATTCCTGTCTGTACGCAGTTTAGGTGTCCATGCTGACACACAATATACAGGTATAGTCTTGTTGTCACCATCAGAAAGCAGTGCGGAAGTGTATGCATAATACTACAGGGGCTGCAGGAGATCAGCAGCACTGAAATGCACCCATAAAAAAGCAATGCTAAAGCAAAGATAACAATTGTTTATTTTACTCTAATACTAAAACTATAATTAACCCACTTACAAAGTTTAACCCACATGGCAAAGTTATATTTTATTACTTATAACGATATATATATATGAAATTTATTTCAATTACCTATTTATATAAAAAAAGCAAAAAAAAATAAATAAACATTGAAAACAAAGGGAGATACAACGATGACTTCATCATTTCTAATCACAGTTGTCTTTTTCATTTTCATTCCTAAATGAGATGAACGTTTGTGATCATCTTGGATGAAACCTGTAAAGTTGTACCCTAGTATGGTTCACTAATCTGTGAGCACTACAGCGCTGCGTAATATGTTGGTGCTATATAAATCCCGTTTATCAATAATAATATTAACTATCTGCATTTCTGGTCACTGAATTGCCTTGCCTCCCCCCCCCCCCCCCCCGCCTTTCTTATCCATTAAATGACTGACAATCAATAATGATTGTTTCTACTTACAGTTATTACAAGTGTGTACTTAGCTTTACACGGCCACACTGACATCCAGCTGAGCTGATACAAAGAAACAAGTGCCCACAATAAATATGTGACCTACTCAGCTTCCTGTTTTCTGTTACATTTAAACTCTGTCACGTCATATATATAATCTATAACTTTGGCATATCATTTCAAAAGTTATTAGCATTTTTTTTTATTGTCAGTTTTCTTGAAATATTACCCACTTATTTCTATACAGTGGCAATGTTCTATCCCTGGCTCTATTATTCTCCAACTTTGTCAAGCTTCCAGGCTTGGAGGGTACATGTGGCAGTGCTTACATTATGGAGACGCAATCCACTGTTTTCACTACTTTCACTGTTTCTAACTATTTTCTTAGTTTTGAGTTCAGACTTCTAGTTTTGCACGTGGTTTTACAGCTCAAAACTGCATGCAAAAACCATTTAACACTGGACAGAATGTGTTCATTTATTACCCTTTATTCGACATGTGGTAGTGTTGTTTTGGATACTACGTTTAGGGGCAGTTTGTCGATCTTACCCCTCCATAGACTTGAACTGTAGCTACTTGCAAACCAAGTGATGACGCTTGGTTTTTACAAGGGGTTTCAATGCCAAAATGCTGCAGCCACCTACAAACACTGGCACAGGTTACTGTATGTTAGTGCTTCTGACTACCTAGGTCAGTGTTTCCCGACCTTTCGAAAAGCCCATCTATAAATACTTTATCCACAGCTCACAATACATTAGTATGGTGGTCAGTGGGAAGAATGTCACACTTACAGATAGCCTAAAGGGCAATATTGTCAGTTAAACTTACTTAGGTACTTGTCAGTTGTAATTATTAAGTGTCAAAAACTGTTAATTGCTCAAGGAACCCCATGAAACCTCTGGAGGAACCCAAAGGACCCACAGAACCCTGTTTGAAAAACACTGGTCTAGGCATATGCGGGTGATAAGTGAAATACTACTAGTCCACATCCAGCCTCCATTACATTGATTCTCTACGGGATTGCTAGGGGCTCCTTGAGCTTAAGTTTGTACCTCTCAGGTCTCACACTATCTATAAGGGTTCCTAGATTGTAAGCTCTTCAGAGCAGGGTCTTTTCCTCATCCGGTGTCACTGTCTGTATCTGTCTGTCATCTGCAACTCTTTCATATTGTACAGTGCTTTGTAATATGTTGGTGCTATATAAATCCTTTTTAATAAAAATATAAATTGTTATTGTGTTATTATAACAATTATTGTGTATTATATTAATACCTATTATGTGAGACTTCCCCCTCCTCCTAGATTGTAAGCTCTTATGGGCAGGGTCCTCTCCTCCTGTATCACTGTCTGTATTTGCAACCCCCATTTATTATACAGCGCTGCGTAATATGTTGGCGCTATATAAATCCTGTTACATATTATTAATAATAATAATAATAATAATAATAATATTAAGGAGGGACATTCTTCTCACTGACCACCACACTAATGAACTGTGGATATAGTAACTACAGCAAGGGGTCCTTGAAGAACTGAAAGTTATCTTCTTCTGTCTTTTGAAACTATCACTACTTCTCACCCCCACATATATCCCCTTTTATTGTGTGTTACTTCCCCCACCTCTTAGATTGTAAGCTCTTTGGGGCAGGGTCCTCTCCTCCTGTATCACTGTATTTGTAACCCCCTATTTAATGTACAGCACTGCGTAGTATGTTGGAGCTATATAAATCATGTTTATTATTATTAATAATAATAATAATATTAAGGAGGGACATTCTTCTCACTGACCACCACACTAATGAATTGTGGATATAGTAACTACAGCAGAGGTACCTGAAGTACTGAAAGTTCTTTCTAGAGGCCCCTCTTTAATTTAAAGTGCTGTGTAATATGTAAAAACTATATACATACAGTGCATTAATAATAACATAAAGAAGAAAAAGAAGAAGAAGAAGAGGAAGAAGAACATAATAATAATAATATATAGGAAGAAGAAGAAGAAAAAAAAAGAAAATAATAATAGTAGGAAGAAGAACAAGAGGAAGAAGAAAATAATAACAATAACAATAATAATAATAATATTAATAGGAAGAAGAAGAAGAAGAAAAAGAAGAAGAAGAAAAAGAAAATAATAATAGGAAGAAGAATAATATGAATAAGAAGTAGAAGAAATTTAATGTACAACGCTGTGTAATATGTTGGCGCTATATAAATCCTGTTTATTCATAATAATAATAATAATAGAAGAAGAAAAAGAAAATAATAATAATAATAACAATAATAACAGCAATAATAATAATAATAATAATAAGAAAAAAAATAATAATAATAATAGTAAGAAGAAGAAGAAGAAAAAGAAAATAATAATAACAATAATATTAGCAATAATGATAATAAGAAGAAAAAGAAAATATTAGGAATAATAATAAGAAGAAAATAAGAAGAAAAGGAAGGATTTTAGAGTCACCTCTTGTTAAAAAGGTGGAGAACACTGCTCTATTCCATAAAACAAATATTGATACTTTGTATCCTTCTCTCTTTTACTTTTAAAGTTTATTTTATAAACATAAATAAAAACAAAATTGTGAATAAACAAAAAACAAGACCCAGAAATCAGAAGAGCACAGAGCAGCTGTAGAATGGCCTGCAGATGATTTGCACTCTCCTGACATGCAGAAGAGATACAAAGTAACAAGTGTCTAGAATATAAAGATCTGTCCCATGCAGCTTCTTGTTTAGTTCCAAGTTCTAAAGTTTGCAATGCAGCAGAAGTAAGAACCTGTGCAGAAGACAATGCAAGTTGGAAATGAAGTGTATCCAGGGGGCTGGGAGCAATGTGACTCCCCTCCTCCTCTGATCATGCTGAGCTGCTGCTTCTGTCTGTAGATTGGAGCATGTCTATTCCTTTAAGCCTGTGCAGTCGGGGGTGGTGCCTGTCTCTGCTTAAGGCTCCTTTGATATTAATAGTGTTGGTGTCTTGAATCTGACGTAATGCTCGCAGACTGAGGTCCTGACAAGCGATAACATTTGCTGATAAAGAGCTGATCTTGCTGGGATCTAGTCTCCTTGTCCAGACAGGGATCTCTTATTAAACCCCCAGCATCCAGATCTCTCCCCCTTCCCCTCCTCCTCCTTTCCCCTAGCCCCCCACTCCTTGTTCCTGTCTGTCTCTGCACTCAGACATACACACACACTGGGGGAACAGGAAACCTAAATCTTCCCCCCACCCCCCCAAAGCAAAAAATAATCACAGATCAACTCTGCAAAGCAACAAGGAAGCGTTACATGGATCACGTTGGAACTCCACCATCTTTCAGACTGCTGCTGAGGTTATTGCAGATCAATCAACAGGTAAGAGTCAAAATCAAAGGGGTGCAGATCCAGCACTGGGATCACATCAGGGAAGGGTGAAGGAGAAGATTGCTTTTATTCTTTTTTATTCTCTCTCTATGGATCTTCAGACTTCTTTTTGCTTGCTGGCGTAAATATTATTGCATGGTGTTGTGTGTGTCTGGAGCTTGTGCAGAATGGGCTCTGGACAAGTGGCCCCTGATCCTTGTGTAGGGACTGTGATCTGATTCCTAAGCTGGCCCTGGAAGTGATCTTGTGGGGACAGCTATTTTAAAAGTGCCCATGATCTGTGCACACTGTCCCAGCTTCTGCAGATTCATGGATTTTATTGTTTCTGAAAGTGCTATTAATATGCAGTCACAGTTTTTTTTGTGTGCAGATTAATGCCCTGTGGAAGTGGCACTGATCTGCAGGGACTGTTCAAGCTTTTTGCCCATATTGTCCCAGAACACTGGTGTCCCTGGAAGTGGCCTTGATCTGCAAGATGTCTCAGTTGTTGCACCTGGAAGTGTAATCTGCAGGGACTGTCCCACTCTTTGGAGGTCTGCGGGAATAGTCCCATTTATTTTTCAGATATTTGTGTTAGGAAGGGATCCTGATTTGCAGGGACTGTTCCATTTTCTGGAGATCTGCGGGAATAGTCCCATTTATTTTTCAAATTGTGGAAGTGATCCTGATTTGCATGGACTGCCCCACTTTTTGGGGATCTGCAGGAGTAGTCTCATTTATTTTTCAGATGTTGGAAGTGATCCTGATTTGCAGGGACAGTCCCACTTTGTGCACAGAATTGTTTCTGGACCTGCTTGTTTTTGTAATTATCATTATTTTTTAAATATGTTATTTCAGAATTGTACATGTAGTTGGTGACTTTTTGAAACTTACAAAAATATCCTGATTTGTAATGATACAGGCATCTGTTACAGTATATGTGCATGATATTAGTTATTAAAAAAATTGAATCCAAAGTGGAATATTTATCATAAAATGTAAAAATAATCGGGATATAAAATATGACGTGTAACCGGTCGAGGTGCCCTCGGGACGATGTCGTGATTAACTAGCGTAGGTACGGCGCCCCTGGAAACTATTTTCAATATGGTCTCAACTGTGATAAACGTGGGGGATCTGAACCCAAACAAGTGCCTTTTTTTTCTTCAATGCACCAAGGGAGAGAGGAGGGTGAAACATTCCCTCTCACGTTTCACGTGCATGGGAGAATTTTTTTTTTTTTTTTTCATGGTGGGTCAAAAAGCACGAGACATGAAAATTGGCTACTTCAGTCTTCAGTAGCCCTGGCTCTTTCTACTTTTGTCCTGGTCCAATCTGTTTGAGCCCTGTCTGCACCAGGAGGGTCAAGTTCACACACAGGAAGAGATAATAGGAAAGGAGACTGTATTGTTTTTTTTTCCTCTTTTTTTGTTGTTTGTTGTTGCTTGGTTAGAGTAACTTCCAGGTCATATTTTTTTTTTCTCCTTAAAGGAGCAACTCACTGTATTACCATGAGAAGAAACATTGGATGGATGTGATTTACTTCCTACTTTTAATTTTATTTTTTGAAATACAAAAATTGATGAACTTATCGGTTTTGTTGTTACACGTTTGTGGTGATCATGGGATTTAGGGTGATCGAAGGACAATGATGACGAGTAGTAAGTTTGACAAACTTTTTATTTATTGATACCGGCTGCTGATACAGTTTGTCTTTTTTATATTTTTATTGTTTTTTTTTTTTATTTGTCAATGAATCAAGCAGATTAAAGTTTGGGATCACGTGTGCTGTGGACTTTGTTGTTTTCCAGGTGCTTTTTAAAGTTTATGAATGAATAGCCGAGCTCTCGTATTCATTCATGTATTTGAGGTTATATGTTATGTTTTTCTTTTTTGTTTTATTTTTCTGTTTGATCTGGGTGGATTTTTTTTTTTTTTTACTCCCATGCAGCCTGGAAGAATTTGCCTTTCTGCACACGATTTGAAATGAGTCATTACTCTCTATTCTTAATCCCTTTTATTCTTTTTATGCTGATAATGGAGGAGACATTGAAAAGGGTTCTGAATTAACAGATCGCCAGAATGAATGCTCTGTACCTCTGGGTACGTGTGCTCATTTTTTTTTTTTCTTTTTTAAAATTGTGATGTAACAGCATCAAGTGTGTTGTAAAGTAAATATTATATTCAAATGAGTGATTAGGCCTTGGTGTAATTTCTGTTCCTGTGTGAGATTGTTAGGAGTAAATACACAGCTCTTTTTTATGGTGAGGACAAAGTGTTTGAACAGTTGCAAAGTGTTGAAAAGTTAGTGGCTTGTTACTCTTCAAGATGATGAAGCTGTGCTGCAGAGAGGAAAAGAAAAAAAAAACTTGATGCTAATCAGGACCCAAAATGTCTAATCGCAGCAGTGCTAGCCTGGAAATGTATTTTTAAATCTTATGTAAATATACTGTGCAGTAAGGAGTTGAGGTCAGAGAGATGCAAGAGAGCATTCCATTGGGGACCTGTATGGAAACTATAAATATAAGTAAATCACAAAGGCGGTCTTTATTTCATCAGGCGCAGATATAGTAAAACAAAAATAGAAGGAAACTCTTAATCACTGTCAGTTTTTCTCTAATGAACAAAGTCCCATACTTTCTTTTTTATGGAGAAAGTTTGTTTGTGACAAATCGTATTAAAATACAAAAGAAAGTATTTGAGAGAATAAATGAAAAGGAAAAAAATCCAAAAATGATATAAGTGTATTTTTATTCGTAATACTTCTGGAACTGTTTATTTTTTTGCCTGTATACTGGTAAGCAACGTACGCATATCATATATATCGTACTAATTTGGATCATCATCTAAACATCTGTAGCCATTGACAATGACACGACTGTCTGGAAATGATACCAGACTGTTTGATTTCTTTTAAAGTGGTTGACTTTTTTTTTTCTGTTTAACTTTCTGACGTGGCTAATACAAACACAGACATCTAGGCTTATCTTAGTAACCATATTTTCCCTTATTTTCATTCATTTGGGAAGTGTAACTTTATTACCTTGGCCTTGAGACCTGGGCTATCCGCTGGCTGACGAGGCCTAGTTTGGCATTTGATAGGTTAAAACTACAAACCTGGAGGTCTAAAACATCAAGTCGGGCTTGTGTTTTCACCTTTTGCATAAAAGGAAAAAAAGAAATAAATCGGGCTACTAGATTTAGTAAATTTGTGAACATGTGTTTATTCACGTGTGTGGAAAGCACGGAACTGCACAAGTGCCATGCTGACTGGCCTTATATTAAAAGCAAACATGTACAAATTGGTAGTAAAAATACCGTTCCCGACACAAGGATGTATTTTGATTAAGATATTCTGTACAGACATAAAATAGTCCATTCATTCAATCAACTGACAACTTTCCAATAGCTGTTTGCCTTTGCCTAATTTACTTTCCACAGGACAACTATTGTGGTAGTCTGGATTCGTTTTTTGGCAGCCGTGGACAACTGTAAACGCAGACGTTTCTGTCCCAAATATTACACCTCACAAGTCAAATTGGAGTTTATAACACTAGACAGATACTTTAACATAGAACACATTACATTTTCCATATGCTGCTCCGCAGGGCTCCTGTCTGATCGTCCCTGTGTTTCTGTATACTCCTTTTTTTTTTTGGGTTGAGAGGGGGCTCAGTCTCTTTCGGCCAGGAACGGGTTAAACGTTTTCATATTCATGCTTCTATTTCAAATCATAGAATCTTAAACGTGTGACTCTTGGCTCTAAGACACGTTTCAAAGGTAGAATCCACACACAAGTTTCTCCTAGACTGTCTTGACCACAGAAGGGAAAAAGTTGTTTAAACAAGAACTTGCATTGTCTGTTTACTTCTGAGTAGTAACATAGGTATCCCGAAAAAAAAAAGTATTGAACGTAAGTGTGACATTCACAACCCAGTAAATACTGTAAGTGCTTTAGTGATTTTCATATGAAATTTGGATTACGCTGGAATGTTGCATGAGCCCTTGCGACTATAGCAAGTATCAGCATTGGCTAGCCGGTAGCCATTCTGGTCAAAAGTCGCAGAATCCTTCCCATTTCTTATTGATTCTTAGCTTTCACTCTCAAATACATACACATTTCATTAATATTATTATTCAGAGAACTATACCTGTGTTTTCTAATTCAACTGTTACACAGAACTTTAAAACAGCAACTTTTTTAACTTTGTGTCCAAACCAGTTAATAAAGTATTTTGGACTTTTAGCTGTGAATAATGATACTGGGTATTTTGGGATTCTAAAAAAAATTACTTTAACATTTTGTAGTTCTTAAAAGAAAAAAATACATTCTTGGGTGTACATAATTACGGCTGACATTATAACTATACCAGCCATCAAGTACAAAGTGTAATTACATTATCAAGGTATTCTAGATTTCAGACCGTGACACAGGTTCTCCTAGTGGTGCAGCTGTCAAAGGGTATGTCTAACTTTCAAACTATGTCTAAAAGTTTTTATAATAGAATATATTAGAGATACGTTATAGTAAATGATTATACTTTAGAAACATAGTTGGTGGCCTCTGTAAATTTTCTTTCCGTAGGGGCTGGCTGCGATCAACTGGCACACGTTAAGGGGGGGAATTCGGGATCTGTTGTTTATAAAAAAAAGGGCATACATTTATACAATTTAGAAATGCTGCTGAAAACCTACAGCCTAAATATTTAGTATAGTATATTTATCCTGTCCAATAAATAATACATACCCCTTCCTTAATTTACTCCTCTCTTGCTGTGTCAACTCACCCCTTGGTGTTACTACTGACAAGCATCTACTGTATTTGCCACCTGTGGATACTCTTATAAACCTGTGAATGAACTTTATAGCAGTGGTGGGAGCTCAGTTACTTTGTGTGTATCACTTGTACATGGAGGAAAAGTTATTTTTAAAACTTCTTTAAGTAGTTGAGGACATTCAAAGTTTATTGTTGTGTGTGTAGTTTTGTTTGTTTTAGGTATGGCTGTTGTATATTATACTATTATATAATACTTTAGTATTGTGCAAGGGCTGATTTGTCCTATAAGAAGATCTTTACTAACAAAGTAAAATGAAATGCAACCAATCAGGTGCAGGTTCAATCAAATTATAACAATGATTATCACTTCTCATTGGATGTTGTTAGTTACTTAACTTTGCATGTTACTTTTTGCTTTTTTTAATACACCTTCTGAATAAAGGATACAGTGTGCACACAGCCACTTATATAACCCATGATTTGCTTTGTGTAAGAAGCGAAAGAGTGTGTTAATTTATTTATATATATATATATATATATATATATATATATATATAAAATATACTGTATATGGTGCCAACATATCACGCAGTGCTGTACATTAAATCATTAAATAGGGGTTGCAAATGATAGTGATACAGGATTTATATATATTTATTTTAAAAACACCTTTTGAATAAATGGATACAATGTCACAGCCACCTATATAACCCAAAATTTTCTTTGTGTAAGAAGCAAGAGAGTGTGTTAATTTATTATATATATATATAGGGTTGAGGACCTGGTCCAACAGAGCTTACAATCTAAGAGATTTAGATTTTTAATGCAAAAAGTTCTGTGCAGTAAAACACTCTTCTTCTATTAAGCATATTCTAAACTTCAGATCGTGTTTTATAAAAAAAAAAGGCTAAAACTGTGCTCCTTTATTATAGTTAATATGGAATTCTGATAGTTCAATCATCTTTATTAAATTAGCTCTTCTCTACTGAAAAATAAAAAGGTTCAAAAGAGTCCACGTCATGTTAATTCAGTGCTGAAAAACAAGCAGATCACGTCTTCTATTTTTAAACAAACATTATTGATACTTTGTTACATGCAAAGACTTTATTATACTGTTGCTTCATGATGCAATAATTACACAGAGCGTTGCATGAATCCCATTAATATCCGCGTCAGAACAATCAATGATTTACTTTCTCCCAAGAATCAAGAAGGAAATCTGGATTTGATTTTTTTGTTCAGCTATTATATTCAATCTTCTTTTTTTTCGGTCAGTTAATAACTGCCTGGAGAGTAGGTGTATAAGTGAAATGAGTCATCGGTATTAATACGTAGCAATACCTCTATAGGTGACTTAAGATAAAGAAGAAGCTTTACAAACTAAACATCATAATATATTTTGTGAACTGTTCTTGTCATTGTATATTTGTTATTATATTGACATAATAAGATAAAAAACTGAAATATAATGATAAGACAACTCACGTATATTAAGTATACCAGTGACGTGACAGAGTGGTTTTAGTTTGACTCAATTAAGTTCCCCTTTGACAGGTTTGTTTTACTTGTTTATTCCCTGTCTACTGTTGCTTCTTTTAGGTATTATAACCTGCATTTAATAGTCACTCAAAATTTACAATAACTTGTAATCCATCTTTCATATAGTTCAGAACGAGACCTTGAGCTGTCTAAAGTTATTGAATAAGAAAAATGGCCCCGTTTTCTGCATATGTGTATTGTTGATAGATGTTTTTGAATCCAGGGATGAATCATGGGCTTTATCTCTAAAGATTTTTTTTATTATAAAATAAATATTTATAAAGTTATAAAACATAAGATATAACTATAATTTTTTAAACAATTTTTCTTTCTTTTTGTATTGTTTGCTTCAACAAATACAGAGTTTGTATATGGATGGATGTTGACTGTTTTTATTTTATTATATATATATATATATATATATATATATATATATATATATATAGTTATTATTTTTTTTCAGGCATGCAATATTTGGCTGGACTCTCACAATAGCATTCTGTATAAAGAGGTTATTTTTAGGACTTCTACAGTTTAATATTTAACTATTGTAAGATTTTTTTTTTCTATTAAGTTTTAAAGGTTTGTAAGTTTTTTTTTTCCCTTAATATTGTACAGAAGCAAAAAATAGCTTTGATGATGTTTTTGTGTTAAGGGAACTCATCACAACCCGCTTCTGTCCCTTTGCATTGCAAAAATAGCGATGGCTTTAATTACATAGAGAGGTGTTTTTGGTAACCAGAGATAGTCCAAGTATAAGATGCTATTGATGGTCATGGCACCACTAATGGGTAACTTGTGTTACTGGAACCTTAATACTTGACCACCCATGACATGAATATTTTGGAGAAGAACTTTAAAATACATCAGTACAAATAAGAGATTTCTAAGACTTACACCAAAATATTTATTTTGTTCTTGTTATTTAAAAAAAATAAAATACAAAACAATAATGCTTACGGGACACTGATTTTTATATTATATGGTAAAAATTGCATCAGTTTTTTAGTGCTTTTACAGAAAAAAAATATATTTATAATTTGTATTTATAACTTTTTATTATAATGTTTCATTTTTTATTTATTTAGTATCAATATATACCACAACAACAACCTATTTATGTTTGTAGAAATGAGTTGAATACATTTAAAGTACGCACTTTTCCTGGAGCTCGATATTCATTTGCTTATGACAAAACTTTTCCAAGGGTTTAGACCAGAGGCTGAAATGGTATAGGCTGGCAAATAGAGAGACTATCAAACAATGTTGACTGTTGCCAGTTTTTCATTCCTCCAGGTTAGGCACTCCACCCATTGCCATGCCCCACCCTGTTTGGATGACTATAATTCAATAGTGCTCAGCTTATCCTGGTATCCCTCTGTATGTTTTGAGCCAAAGACATATTCGATTTCTTTAATCTAAGGATCTCATCCAAGTACAAAGTCTATCAGGAATCAAGGCTTTCCTCAAATATGCTAGGTTAGGAAACCCAGGAATACTTTCTCTTGTAAATGACATGATGCAATATAATCTTACTTATGTGATGGAAAGTAATGAAACCGTACCCCTCAAGCACCAGGAGGTTTAGTGGCGATAAAAGACAGACGTATCATTATGTGCTATTATTCTATTAGTTGTCTTTTCAACGTTTTTTTTTTTATGTATCTGTTGCTATGATATCAGTCCACTGGTATTGAGATTACTTAACAGAAAACCGGACTAACAAGCTTTGATATTTCTAAGAAGCATGCAGTTCCGATATAATTCTAGGTATGAATTTATCAAATGAAGCTGGCATTCTGCATTTTTCTTTTTCATTTCTACAAGAGAATTATAACCACAAATCAATTACTTTTAAATAAGCAGCTAGAATTCTAGGGAGGTGATGATATGTTAGTTAGGAAAATCTGTAAAAAATTGCAAAGCTTTCAGGCAATTCCCTTTCTCAGAGGGGTCACATAAATGTGCATTTTTTAAAGTAAATTAGAGTTATCCATCATTCGTTTTTTACCGTAAGCGCTGTTGTGTAGATTTTTATAAATGTTCTTGGGAAGGTTGTAGATTTATTTTATTATATCCAGAATCCAGCTAATAAAAAGATTCAAAAACTAAGGTGATTAAGTAAATAATTGCTTTTCTAAGTGATATATCATATAAACTTGGGTGTGGGTGTAATTTCATAAGCGACATACACAAGACGGAAATTTTCATGTTATTTAGTAAATGGTAATTAATATCTTTTAAAAGTTTTTGAAACATTAGATAACTTGAAAATGCCAAATAGCAAACTTTTCAAATATCCCTATTATTTTTATTTTTTAATCTTTTTTTTTTTTTTTTTTTTTTTTTTTTTTTTTTTTTTTTTTTTTTTTTTAGAGCATTGCTTTTATGTATTAGTTTGCATATTTTTGTTTTTGCGATTGATAGTTTTTTGATTTGGCTCAAGGGATATTCAGTAAGAAATGTCCATCATGCAAGTAGCCAAAATGGCTTATTTTTTAAAAATGAGACCAGGCTAAAGGATAATTCTTCATATCACAAAATGACCCTTTACTAATGATAATGACGATGTTGGTCAGTTTTAATGATCAATTGAAAATGTTCTAAGACGTCACAGTAATTTTGTGAGAATAATGGTGGTTTTAGTCATCTTCCTAAGGATTTCTTTTGCTGCCATGTCAGAGTTCATTGGATTGTTTGTGACCTGTTAGTTGAAGTTTATTGGACATGTTAGGCACTCAAAACGTTACCATAGCAGTAACCACTCACTTGTAATAAAAAGCATTTAATAAAGGCTTCCTACACATGTAATTATGTCTCTTGTTAGTCATCTCGGTGCGTCACCTTCACAATCCTAAGACTTTATGAAGCTCGTAGAGTTTGGTACAAGAATTTTCATTTGTGACCATCAGTTGTCCAGTGCCATCAACCTTATATGTTTAAAGCTTACAACGTTACGAATATATTCTTGGGAAAAAAAATGTAAACGCCTGTTTTTCTCAATGTTTTTATTATTTCCAAAAATAACTTTATAGTTTTATCCATGTGGCTTCTTTTGTTGGCTGAAGTGACGTTTGTGCAGCATTTTTGTGTTTTGGTCCGTAATCAGCAGTTACTTTGTAGTGCAAATGACAATGAAGTTGTGCCTGGTGACTAATTTGTTCTTATAATTATAGTTTGCGGTTGTAATTGGACCATCCATGAGTATAATGTACTATTTCTTATTTTTTCCTTTCATCAGGAAGCAGTTCGGTAATGAAATTCATATTGTGCCCAAATCAAAGTAACATAATAGTTCATAGTATATACTTTTAATTAAACTTGTGTATCTAAATTAAAGCATGAATGGGTAATATTTAAACCTTAGCCGCATAAAGGGGCCTTAACTTGCAAAAGAATTGGCAGTATGAGTCAGGTTTGCAACTTTTATTTTTTTTCTGTATGGTTGTGAGCGGGATTTCGCCAGCCATTTTTCTGCGAGGATTTTGTAAAGTGAACCTCTACTTTGCCCATATTAGGTTCTTGTAACTCACACCTTTATCTGATGTTTATATATGTATCGTCCCTTTGCCCACTCCCACTCTCTTTCCATATAAACTTGCAAAAATGAAGAAAGAATTAATTTGGAACTTTCACATGGTTAAGTTTTGGTTTGATTGTTCAGATGTTGATGGTTTTGATACTTAGTGACCGGACTAAGGGTGCATCATGAGTGAGAAATCATGATTCTCATACAAGTATTTTTATCCACTCCCTATGGCTCAAAGAAGTATTTGCATAAGAAAATCACAGTTTTATTTACAACTTTTAGCTTTTTTAATAATTAGTTAAAGGGTAAAGATAAGATGCTTGACAAATTATTATTTCAAATGCTTTGTTAGGATGTACAAGCACTCCAGTGCCTTTCCAATCTTGATGGCCGGAAAGAGCAGTGATCCAAATCTCCAGCAATCTGATGGTTACCCCTGCACAGGGCTGCAGTGTTTACCATTGCATATAAATTCTTGAATGAGTACCGTGCCGGGCCAAAGCAAGGTGGGTTCCAGTTTGAAAGGCACTTTATTGCCAAATGATCGTAAATTGCCTTAGTGGCAACAAGCATGTTATGACAACAGTAGTATGAATAGTTCCTGAATGGTATTTAACAGCAAAATATAGTCCTGTACAGAGGCAGCAATGCTCTAAATTCCCTTCTGATCCTAACCATATTATTACAACTCCAAGCTGAACAAACTCCTTCCTCACTTTTCACTCCCGATGAAGCTTAGTCATTACTCATTAATGAAGCCCATTCCCGATGAACCACTAATCATTACATTAGGCTTTGTTAGGAGTAAAACTGATCAGAGAGAAGAATGTATTCTTTTTGGAGTTAGAATAATGGTTATGTTGATACTAGAGTACAAATGGTCATTCGTCCATCTATGGTGGATTGGCTTTGAATTACCGATGTTGGTACCCAAGATAGAGGAGGCAGGTCAGATCTGTGAGTCTGCTGTAGACCTGAGGATACTAGTTTCCCATCTGCAACCTTAATACTTTCTACTTTACCACCGTAAAACAAGTAAAAATACTAAATATACCTGTTCTAGGCCATGGACTTAGTGGCTCTGATTTATTAAAGTTCTCCAAGGCTGGAGAGAATACACTTTCATCAGTGAAGCTGGGTGATTTAACAAACCTGGAATGGATCTGGTCCAGGATTGAAAACATTTTCTAACAAATAGCTAACAAATATCTTGACTTTTTGGAAATCTATTCCAAGTTTGCTGGATTACCCAGCTTCTCTGATGAAAGTGTATTCTCTCCAGTCTTGGAGAACTTTATTAAATTAGGGCCAGTTTCTCATTGGGTGGACATTTGTTCCCACTTCAAAAAATAAAAGTTAGCCCTGGCCAACTGGGTTAAAGATCAATCCATTCCCTCTTAAACTTGCCCCCAACAACATGCGTTCTTTTGATTTATTTTATACCTACCTTATAATATACCTGATATTGCAAGGTTCGATGATTTGTGCACGCCACTCTGAATCATTGTATTCCCTGTGCTTACTGGAGTAGCTAGAATAATTATGTCCTCCATTTAACCCATGGTAGGACCATTGGGAGACAGTGCTGGTGAGGAGCTTTTGAACAAGAACTGTATTATTTCTTTTTATAATGGGGCTATTATAAAAAATAAAATAGATTTAGGCTTTAAAGGAAATCCATGATGATTGAGATTTGTGATAAAATTATTTTGCATTATGTAACTGCTATACATCATATATCGTGACAAGGTGAAGTTGTACTTTTAAAAGTTTTCTTGACAATAGCAACTAGTTCAGAACCTCAGTGATGACAGCATGCAAAAGCATTCACTTTTAAATACCAAGCAATATTTTACCATCCTTGTATACTGATGGCTAGATCATAAAAAAATAGATGCTTTCTCTCTGTATCGCCTGCAGGTAACGAGTGGGTTTTAAATGGCATCTTTCAGTTTTGCCTTAAACCATTTAAAACCACCTGTATATGGTGTGCATGCCAGCTTCTTGGAGAGATTATGTCTGACAGTTTCTGTAATATAATGAACGGGAGTATTGTTTGGACAAAGGTAACGTTTTGATTTGTGTACTTTTTTGGCAGTTGGCGTAAGCTCAGCTCTAAAAACGCAGAGTGATCTAACAGTGTAAATATCTGAATATTTTTTAAGCACTCCGTATAGATGTGGTGTGTTTAAACCACTGCAATATGTATATACAAAGCCCAAAATGGTAAACTTTGCTATCTAAAGTGCATGAGAAGATTCCTTTTAGGTGTCTGAACATTACAAATTGCAATGTAAACTTCTATACACTCTAAAAGTTCCACTATTCATACTCTCCATGAGGACAGAGTAGAAGAAGTAAAAAAAATGTTGATTTGTGGTTATGCAGTTCCTATATATATATTTTTACATTTTTATTTTTTACAGTATTATTTTATTTTATTAGTTTTTATTTCAAACGTTAGATTTCTATGTGTTTTGTAATATAAATGCCATATTTTTGGACGTGCCAAGATTTAAATATATTATTGGTATTTTTACTATTGTACCGCATTTATAGTGATATAATATATATTATTTATATTATACATTTAGCATTTATGTCTTTTAGGTTATTAAATTAGGTTTTTGAGACTAATATTTACTTTTGCTTGCCCAACATAAACTGTCAGATACCGAAAGATGGCACTGAAAGAGTCTAAAATACCTACATTAGGAAAAATAAAAATCTTTTACATAGTTTACTGTAAGTGATCACAACCTACATAAAATATTTTTTTAATTCTTTACATAAAACATATGAACAGCTGGGCAAATAAATATTAAGTTTGTCTGATCCAGCATGCAATTTTACACAGACAGACAATACATGGGTCCCAAAAAACTGTTGCCCTTTTGACATTTTCAAATTCTCAGCCCTCATACCAAAGTATGTGCTGCTTTAGGACAAAAAAATCAGAGTTTACTTACCAAAGTTTTGGTTTTTTTAAGCCCCAAAGCAGCAAAGACTTTTATATTTAAAGTTTTGCCTTGGAACATAAAATAAATGTGGAAAAGGTGTAAAAAAAAAATGGTGCCAGCAGTAATATTTACAGTTGCCTTGGCTACTTGGCTCTTGATTCTTGGCTATTTTTTGCTAAATGTAAAACAAAGCTTGTGTGTGTGTATATATATATATATATATATAAACTGATGTTTTATACTTTATCCAGATAACTGATGTTTTATACTTTATCCAGATAACTGGATAATTGACGTAAATTTTCCGTGAGGAACCCTTAACTTTAGTAAATCAAAAATAAAGAGAGTGTTATCATAGACATTTCTAATATTTTTGGTTGATTCTGGGCCTCATTTATTAAAGCTCTCCAAGGCTGGAAAGGATACACTTTCAGCAATGGGTGATCTAGCAAACCTAGAATTGATCTGGTCCAGGATTGAAAACATTTGCTAACAAATGTTAAAGCGGAAGTAAACTCAAAACTAACCCCAAAAAGAAAAAAAAACACTGTTACCTTCAACCACACAGGTCAGTCTATCCATCGGGAGGTTTCTTCTATCAGGTCCCGTGTCGTCTCCGTATACGTCTTTGGTCCGGCGCAAAGGGAGCACCAGGTGCCCTGTTCTTCCTCTTACGTTACCCGATCTCACACTTCGCAGGTGTGAGATCGGGTGATGTAGATTGTGAAAAAACTTACCGAACTCACTGCGCATGCGTGAGATTGGCAATTTTTTGCGTATTGATGAAAAGCCTCCTTTTGTGCATGCCCAAGATGCTCGGGTATGCGCAGAAGGAGCAGCCAAGAGCCTCCCGGTATGTGTGAGGTAGGTATCCCGGGACGCTCTGCGCTCCTATTCAGTCTTGATTGCCTAGGCGATCGAGAATTAAGGTAGTGGTGCTGCACCCTTTAAAAAAAAAACAAAAAAAACCAAATGTTAAAGCGGAAGCAAAAAAAAAAGGGTGTTGGCACTATCAAAAAAAAAAAAACACTAACAAACAAAATTTTTACTTTAAATAAAAGGGTTGTCTACTCTTCTATGTAAAGTAACAATTCTGAGTTTAGGTATGCTTTAAATGACTTTTAAGAAATCTATTTCAGGTTTGCTGGATCACATAGCTTTACTGATTAAAACATATCCTCTCTAGCCTTGGAGAGCTTTAATGAATCAGGCCCTATGAAGCAGAATCGACCATTAGCTTTCTGAAGGCCACTGCTGTGTATTCTTGACAATCTACCCAGATAATCCATACTGATCCTGAAGTTCTCTCATTCATTCCATTCAAATTAACTGAAAAAATATTCTGACTGGTCTAGGGTCCAGTAACTCAAGAGCAACACAGACAACAGGGGTCATTATGTGGACTACAGTGGCTTATCAATGAGCATGAGAAATAGAACATAGTGATTGCTGTGTTAAATGGGAAGGGTGTACAGGGGCATCATGTTTGCTGTGCCAGGTGTGTGGGACTGATAAATGGTAAGAGTGTACGGGGGCATTTTATTTGTCATGGTAATATTAATTTTGAATCAATTAGAATTAATCTAAACTCAAGTGCTGGTATTCTTAATTTTGGATAGAATATTGGGTAAAACCCCTTTTTGTGCTCTGTATGTCTTTTTAGGAGACTACCCTTTACTCCCAGTCCTGGAAACAATAGTAAAGACAGGAGTTCCATCTATTCCATAATCTATAATTAAAAAGAAAAAAAAAGATTTGGATATAAGTACATTAAACCCTTTGAAATCCTGACCTGTGTGTATTCCTAAAGGAATGGAGATGTAGAGATTATATTTTTATATAGACTTATATTTTTATAGTCTATTTAGCAGTAATTAGCAGGTCAGCGTATGAGTATGTCGATGTCATTAAATTTATATGAAAATACCTGAAGTTTGTGAGTTACGTGTCACTAGAAAACGTGACCATCTTGTAACAAGTTCAGGAGACTTTATTTTCCATCCATTGTCATGATACGCTTCTATTTTAAAGGCGTATAAACTATTTTGTATCTTTTAAAACGTGTCGTGTTCTCTAGTGAGTATGCATGTGTCTGTGCATGAATAAGTGCAGAAGACTGTTGTGTGTAATTATAACTTAGCCGTGACCACAAGATGTGTGCCGATTTGTCAACTTATTGGCCTGCTTTGATTCCATGCACAATTTTGTGTCTGGTTAATTCATTATCATTTTGTGAGGTTTAAAAAAACAATATGCACAGCAGCTCAGTATATTTTTATATTAATCATTCTCCTACTTTGCATTGTTGAAATGCAAAATCTGTTTGATATAGGTTGCTACATGTTGTACATTTATCTGTACATATTAACTTTTATCTTTAGTAAGATAGAACATAATTTTACTGCCTAACATAATACTTAATCCCTATTTAATGTACAGTGCTGCGTAATATGTTGGTGCTATATAAATCCTGTTTATTATTAATAATAATAATAATAATATTAAATAATAATAATACTTTGGGATATTCATGATTTAACAACAGGAAGAGTGAACTTACACTGCAAGAGTTCTTTATATTGGCAAACTATTACTACTGTATATAATATAAAATAATGCTATAATATAATTTATATATTTTATCTTATATTTTTATATAATGTTTTATCTATTTATATTTTTCTGTAGACAGCATTCAGTGTTTAAATACCACCTATATAATTTAGTACTTATTAAGTTCCCCAGGGTTCAGGGTCCTGGTTTGCTCTCCTTGGCAAATTTATATACTTTATTGTAGTGTTAAAGTCTGACCAGGTTCAGCTTCTGAACATACTTATTGGCCCTGCTGTAGGCCACCCGAATACCGCCGCCTTACCAGCCAGAAGGAAGCTGGAGAATATATATTGTCAGAAATTAGTATATGTTATTACTATTATTTAATTGTATTTTTAAAGCGCCAACATAATGTTCTGTACATGGCAGAAATGGTTAGAAAACGTCTGATAATTTAGAAAGATTGTATGGTAACTAATTTCTTCTTATTTATTTTTATATGCTTAGGTATATATATTTTTATGCATGCGTATATATATATATATATATATATATATGAATTTATAATATATAAATAGCAATAGAAACAAAAAGATTTTTTCTAGCTGTATATTTACCTGTTTGTTTTATTATGTGCATTGATATAGAAAGTTGGTAGTATGCTATAATGCCATGTGTGTATATATATATATATATATATATATATATCTATATCTATATATATAGTGTATTTTACATGGACCCTTGTCCAAATCCACATTAATAAGCACAATGCTATATTTGGTCTTTGCATTTATATAGCCTGGGTCCCAATTCTTAGTCCTCTATGCCTGCTGAGATATGAGATTGCAGTGTTGGAGTATAGATATTGCTTTTTATTTTTTAATGATATGCTGAAAATGCTGAGTTATTAGAAAGTACTTTTTAATTAGAGCTTTTCCAATTCTATGGCAGCGAGGTTGCATAAAGTCCAGAAACTCTGGAGGCCACAACCAGATTGAATTCTGTAGTGCAGTGAAACATTAATCGAGATTATGACTCAGAAATATGCTACGTTAAAGCTGAATTACAGGCAGATATAAAAGAAATTATTGAATGCAGCGCTGATATATTTATTAATATATCATTACATTCATTTTTGTTTTGCAAGAAATGGGGGTACACGAATTTACTTGTCATCGGCCACTTGCATTTTACTGTACAACAGAGGTCAAAGTAGTAGAGAGAAGCAGAAGGAAACCAATCCACTGTGGTCCAATGCTTGTGAATATATAGGAGAAGTATATTTATTCTCCTTTCACTGCCAGAGGACAGGAGTTGTATTACTTATGTTTCGTGCCAGGCATTGTGTGATGTATGGCAGGATGGATTTAATCAGGAACACATATCCTTTTCCAGGTAAAACAGCTTCCTTATTTTTATGAATTTTTATATTCATCTATTTGTCTAAATTTTAGCTTTAATGAGTCCTGCACACATATTTGCTCTTTTTTAGGAAGCAGGTTCTCTTTACCTGAATTCTGCAGATTAGTTTACTTCCTGTTCCCAAAAAAACTTTCCTTATAAACACCATTTGCATGACAGAATGCCTCATAAGTCATTGTTATTGCAAGTTACAGTTTTGCTGAATTTCATGCTACGATCCCTAAATTCTAAGCAAAAAAAAATTATTGCTTGAATGTTGAGGGCTAATTCATGTATTGCTGCTGTTTGCATTAATTGAATGCTATCCAAATGCAATTATAAAGAATTAATCTGCCAAATAAAAGTTATAAGTCCAAGAATAATATTTTTACTGACTACATAAGTCTTGCACAGATTGCGTTTTATTCGGGGAAATAAACTGCAACGGGATGAATTTTAAATACTGTATATGGATATGTTTTTTGGTTTGACGTGTAGATCACCTCTGCCGACACTTCCATCACTCCCATCAATCTTCTGGAACATTTGATGCCAGGGCAGGTGAATTTGTATTTTTTGTGTAGAACCCAGTGCAGTCACAGGACACACTACACCTGCCTAGTACTGCAAACAGTCATATTACAAAACAGTTACATTGTGTACACCTGTAAAGCACAACTAATATTTTACTCTATGCAAGCATAGATATACATATACATATATATATATTTTTATATACATATATATATATATATATGAGCAAATGGATAGAGTACATGATGGATATTAAAGTAGTGTTGTAGGCTTTGAGCAAGTTCAGACCTACCGTAGGATCAATGATCCCGCATGCCTTCCAGCTGCTGACATCTTGCCAACTGCTCAGTCACTTGCACCTCAGTGTTGAATCTTAAAGATTTTTGATATCTGGCTGTAGTTAGCAGTACTGTAACACTCACTGCCACCCCAATTCACTGTCAATTGGACTGTCGCGGGAGGAAGCTACTTTTATTGCCTGCCCCCAAGGCAACGAATACCTGGCGTGAAAAAGCGGTACCTGCACCGTAACCTCATGGCCAGTCTGAACATAGCCTTACGTAAGGGAAGCATTGAAATAACGTTTGAAGTCTCAGGGAATAATTATATTATCCATATCTCGAGTACCTAGCGTGGTCAATGGGAAGAATGCTTCTTACATTGTTGGTCAGGAGGAAGAATGCCAACCTTACAAATAGCCAAAACGATCATTGGTGTCAATGGTAACTGACTTGAGAGGTGCAAATAGCTCATTGCTCAAGGAACCTGTAGCGACATATAGAGGAACCCTAGTTGGAAAACACTGGCCTGCATTATACCATACCTGTTGACGTAAGATAGGACATGATCATATTAAAATTATAGTACTTAATATGGACCTAAGACAGTACAGCTCCAATATGACCTGAGCACAGGATGTGACCAAAATATACATTTATGTAACAGAAAAAAGGACACTTTTTGGGAATTGTGTATTGTAGCATAACTGAACAAGCAAACTTTGGATCTTCATTCAAACAATGTCAGCAAAAGTGATATTCTTGAACAATCAATGCATACAATTGATATGGTGTGGTTCATTTCATAATCTAAACTGAGGAAAATGCACATTTGTAGCATGGAACAATAAATATAACCCTACCCTATTTTCTACCCCTTCAAATACATCAAGGTGGTCCAGATTTGGTGCCAAGTATTAGAATCTCTTTGAAAAGCATAGTGATGGAAAGCTCTGATATGAAGGATCTGGTGTTCTCTAATAATGTGTGTCGTGTCATCGTGCCAAGATCATAAGTGCTTGTTACCGCCTTTAGAAAGAAAGTTGTGGATGTCTATGAGTCTGGCATGGGTTGTAAAAATGTCTCCAAATTATTTGAAATCTTTTTACTCATTTTACTGTAAGGGGGATAATCTTCAAATGGCAGAGCTTTCAAATGTGTGACTTTTGATTGTCTTAGGCTAAAAAAATAGGCTAAAATAGGTCTCCAAGAACTCAAAACTCATTACACAGGACCTACAGGTCAATTTTGCAAAAGTTTGTATCAGAGTGCATTGCACCAAATACAACTACAATGGAGTGTTGCCAGGACAAAAAAGTTTCTGCTATCCAAGAAGAACATTAGATCAATTAATGTTCTGCATGAAATGTATAGGTAAAGCCCAGGCATTCTGGAATGATGTTCTGTAGAGTGATGAATACAAGATAGAGATGTTTGTTCACAATAACCCTAATTCCAAAAGAACCAGATGCCACCTTGAAGCTTGGTAGCCAAATGTCATGAATTGGGATTGCTTTGGTGCTTAGGATCTGGGTAGTTTGAAGTCTTTGAGCCAACCATGAATTCTGTATTATAATAAAGCATTCTTGATAGCACTGTAAGGCTATCTGTTCATAAACTGAATTTTAAATAGATTTTTTATCACAATAATAATCCAAGTCACACTATCATTCCACCAAAGAATGACTCAAAAAGTAAAAAAAGGAGGGTTATGGGCTGGCTTAGTAAAACCCTGATTACATTCCCAATAAATGGTATAGGGAACTTGAAACAGCTAGCTGATGGAGGGAAATCAACAAACATTTTGTAATAGAGTTTGCATGTGGTCAAAAACAGTCAGACACTAGTGCGAAGTTATGCAAAACGCCTACAAGAAGTAATAACTTCTAAAGGGTCAATACCAGCTCATGGGCCCAAGGGTGTACTTCCCTATAAACACTTACATCTAGTGATATTTTTGAATTATTAATATTTGGTATAAATAATTTAAAATGCTTGATTTCCTATGGTATATTATTTAGGTGTTAAGCACTGTTTGAACAAAGTTTTATTGTATGGCTGTTTAAGTGTGTTGAAATTGGATGTGCATAATTTTTACTTTGTGTCTGCGTGTGTATAAACTCCCTCTTGCTTTAATGCATGTTTATACTCCTTGCTATGCTAATATTTCACTGATACTCTATATATGTTTCCTCATTTTCCTGGCTTTTGAATATTTTCTTTATTTATGTTCTTCTTTCTCTGAGTTTTTGTAATTTAGGAAGTTATGTTCAAAGACTACTCTGTGAATATTAAGTAGAAGGTTAACCATAGCTGGAGCTTTAGAAATAGTTGGCTTTAAGTGAAAATATTATCTGTTACTTGTGTCTCTGATATTTTCAGCCAGATCTCCTCTTATTTAGATGTTCGATTTCTGTTTGTTAGAAAGAAACTACTTTTACTGTATTCTATGCATAAGTGTAGGTATATTTTATTTCAGTGATCTTTGTGTTGAACCCAGGTGTCAGTATCCTGCCATTGTGGGTTCGTAAGATTTTTGCTTGTCTTGAAAAATTAAAGTTCTCTGCTAAACAGTTAAAGAGCAACTTCCTTTAAACTTATCAAGTAGGGAGTGTTAGAACTAGACAGAAGAGCATGCAGAGTGCAGATTTCATTCCTTTTCACGTCCTGGGATCTTTGCTTAAAGTGTATGCTTAAACACTGCAAAAGTCAGAATGTGCCCTGACCAGGATCTGTTCACAGAGGGTAGTGCCATTCTACCAATCCCCCCCTCCCAGATAAAGTTATTCACTAAAAAATGTGTTTTTTCTTAAATAAAATATACTTTTTATTAAGTTGTAATTTGTCATTTTTCTCTTACGTAGCACTGACACAGTACTCAGCTCCTTACAAAATGAGATACAGCGTCGGTTAAACAAAGGAAAGAGTCGTCACAAGGGTAAGTACTACAAACTTGCCCCAGATGGGGGATTTGCCACATCCTCAAATCAAAGCTGCTTTTCTTGGCTTGGCACATAAATGTTTTAGCTTGAGATATTTTCTGGCAGTAAATATTGTTATGATGTCATGGGCAGGATAGGATTTGCTATTGGGTACGGTAGGCATGTGCCTATAGCCAGCAGAGGGAAAGAGGGGGCTTTCCCCCGTAAATGTATCTCTCACCTGAAAGAATTATCTGATATATTTTTTTTTATATGTTATCACAACATTTTGAACAAGGTTAGAACAAGGAAAATAATGAAATGTTTTGTGTAAGGATGGATGTTGCTTGGGGGGCAGGTTTCAGAGATAATAATCCAGCATGGGTCTGAAGGCATTTGGGTATTTCAAGGTAATTTGGGTATTTGAAGGTATTGAAGGTATAGACACGTCTGCAAAATGCTTTCAGATGCAAATTTTTTCATAATTTTACTGGTTTTCCCTATAGGCCAGGAAAGCTAAGGCTATATACAGTTCGGTTCTATATTCACAGTACTGATCGATGCTGTTTGTCAGCAATGCTTTTGCCCTACACCCCTCTTTTTTTTGTCCTACAATGTAAGATTGTTGGTTGCAAGGTTAAGGGGCCAGTGAATGACTAGCTTGTGGAGTTTTGAGAACACTAACAAGGTTAGGACTTCGCTTTGGACATTGTTAACCCTGGGCAATAATTTAAGAATGATTTTTTCTTGTTACCCCAAAAAGGTGAAGCTTAATTTGTCAATTTTTCCCTTTTTGCCCCCCCAGATCAACACGCTTACTATATTTTTATATCAAACCTTCCTGTTTTCAATACATACTTCTTTTTAGATCAGAGGCGTGATCACTGTGTTTTTGTGCTTCCCTATACAAGAGCTAATGATGGCTGGTGGAAGGGAGGGATAATTCTTCTCCATTCTATAAAAAAAGGTTCTGATATTCTTTTTCTTTTTGGACTGTAAAACATATGATACTGCAAAATATAACACATGGCACCTTGTGTGGTGCATTGTTTTACTATTTATCAAGAATAGCACCCTCAACTCACAACTACAGAAGGTGCCATTGAACTCTACTGCACATGCCATGCATTGCGGTTTACTTACAATTGTTTGCTGGTCCCCATTGCCGTGCATTAGCAGCCAAAATTAAGATAAATGGGGTGCATTGAGGAAATGCATGTTAAATCTTAAAATATGTCTGGTCAATATGTTCGCTGCAACACCTTTTAGCCAACTGCAAAGATCTAAATGGGTCCTTAAAGAATATCCAAGAGTACATGACATAGCACTTTGTGGAGACATGTCTAATGTATGGCCCGTACTACGAAAAAAACACAAATACTCATACATATGGTTATTAAAATTCCATTTGTCAAACTTGGTAAAATATGAAGCAGAGACATTTATCTGAAACTCACACTGGATTATTTAAGACAGATTCCTATTACAATTTTCCTGTGTATTCCCTGGCTAAATCGGTAATCCTTCTGCGTCTGAAAGGACAGAAGAGCTTGATGTAAGGATTTCCTTTTCTCAGACAGAAGAATACAAAAAAACACTTTTCTCCCCCTAAGTTTGTGCTAAAAAATGTGAAATACTGGTCATAAGTAACTGGATATTATAGGAGACTTAGATATTATTCCTACGAATCGCCCCCCCCAAAAAAATTTATCTCCTAAGCAGCAAACTTATTGGAAGTGCAGTATACCAAAGCAGACAATAAGTTAAAGCTGAATTTAAGGATTAAGAAACAAACTACCCTTCCAGTGGGGCTTTCCCACCATTGGGAAGGTTAAATGCTGTTTGGGTAAAACAGGGATGTTTGCTTAGAGCAGGGGTGCCCACAATTTTTTGGTTTTGCGAGCTGCTTTTAAAATGACTAAGTCAAAACGATCTACCAACAATAAAAACGTGGACTTAATAATTCCTGTGCGTGGTAGAGTTTATTTTGAAAGGCAGGGCTTCGCGATCTACTTGCCTTGCCTTTGCAATCTACCGGTAGATTGCGATTCACCTGTTGGGCCCCTGGTAGATCAACCCTCGCTCCTCCAGGGCGACCGGCATGGCACTTAGTGTCTTTACCTACAATAATGGACTATTGGTCCTGTATTTTAGTAGATGAAATCAGGTATTTTGGAGGCTGAGGGGTAGGGATGAGCGAAATTTGTAAATTCGATCACGCTGCGAATCGTGCCTTTCTTGCTTACTAAACATGTAAGCAAGAACGGGACCTGCAAGAGCAATCAGGGGAGCGGAGCTGACAGCGGACAGCAGAGCTGACTGAAAGGTAAACCGTGATGACAGCTCAAGTGTCATCAGGATTTTCCTTTTCTTAGCCAAACAGAGAGCACTAGAGGTGATGAATGGGGAGACTTGTCCTCAATTAACCTCTAGTGCCCGAGGATCGCACACTCACAGGATGATTCCCAGGGCTGGCACAGATGGGTCTGCAAATTCAGTTTGCTGAAATTTCGCTTACCCATCTGAAGTTCGAGGAAATTTTCGCGAGACAGGCAGAGGCCTTCTTGCTCATCCATACTGAGGGGGACCAGTCATTTGGAGGAGGAAGGATTAACAGCAAATATTGCTTATCCCCTACTTACCCCCTTGACCTAAATGAGCATTTAACCCTAGTAGTGGAAGGGTTCCCACTCCTCAGGGAAAATATTTGTTTAAAATGCTGAAGTTAGGCTTTAAATGTATATCTACAGGCAAATGTTTGACTTCATTCTAGATAAAGGGAGGAACCCATTGAGTTAGACCCTATGTTAAGTTTTTACTACTGTCTGTGTCTCCATTGGGCATGGCTACCCTTTCTTTTTATACTCCAAACTATGGTCACTAGAAGGGGAAGTTATGGGAAATCCCCTTGGAACTGTTCCCAGAACATGAGAAAAAACACTTCTTCTGGGACAACTATCTAGCGGGGGAATCACCCTCTTTGGGAGACTTCCTCTTGTGACATAGCCACAAGAACTACACTATGCCAGTACTACCCTACTCTCTCCAAAACTACAAAAACATTTTTGGTTACATATACCCTTTACAGAAATTATGTCTATTCCGGGCAAAGTGAAGGATCCCTTGAAAGAATATCCCATTGCATGCTGACACCCCTTGTTTGATTCCCTGACCTGCTAATCTAACATAGTCTGCTTAATTACCTGGTCCTCCCAGATATCTGACTCCCACCAGCATATAGTGCTCATGTCTAAACGACCACTGGAACATTGTCATGTATGAGAGGGAAGGACATTTTAATTCCTGTGAAAGCTTTGACACTATTTAACATGGAACTTGCATAGGGTTTGGACTCCTGGGTCTAAAGAAGGACTTGCTATTTATTGTACAATCACAGACTATTGTGTGTTCTAGACCAGGCTATACTGCCCTATTGTATTGCAATTTGCTGAGAGGTCCTAATGAGTACAGTACCTGCCTAAAGCGGGTGGTAACAGATACCTAAATAACATGGCAAGATTGAAAAAAAAATACATTTGCAGGCAAAACAATGAACATATGCATTTCAGCATTGTATTTAGCTATGTGCTCAGAGTCATCATGCTTTTAATCCCTATTTGCATAAATCATGTAAAAAATTGTGTCATCATGTACAGCGACCCTTTAAAAACATAGCAAAAAATAATATGAATAAAGAAAACAAACTGTGCTCCAGTCGGACTCTATAACTAGGTCTGGTAAACAGATTTAGCAGCCCTTGCCAGTGAGTACGAGACTTCATGCCTATTCATTGCCTGTGTTTAAAATTTGCATTTCTTGGAACTAAATTATCATATGCCTTAAAGTTTGTGTATACGCCTGCATGTGAAATTCATATCAGCTTGTTTGTTTGAACGTCAAGGCAACAAGTATAATTGCTCTTCCGTATACAGGGACGTCACGCTGTATGTTTCATAAATGTAATTACCCTTTGATGCTCTCCTGGCCATGCGTATGTGCAGTGCCAATGATGATCAAAATTTGTCGATGTAGATTTTGTGCATTCTCTGCCTCTGTTACGATAGGTATGTCTGTGACTAATGGCTTTGGATTCTTTTGTGACGAGCTTGGTGTGCATATCACCCAAAATTGGACTAGGACAGAAGACTTTGTGGCTCCAGCTACAACTGTTTTTATTTGTTCCCTAATCTCTTGTTGCTGTAGAGACAGATTTGGAAAGGAAGCTTTCCATTTGTATTACGCGTGGAATACTCTAACCTGTTTATAGTTAGGTTTAAATTATTAAATGTTAAGTAATCTCTAGGAGGTTCATTATTCTGAGAAAGGTTGTATTTTAAAAAAGAACATAGCTGCCAGAACTCAGGGTTTGCTATAACGTACGAGAATGGGCAGCATATTTGCACATTATGGCAGACTTAGTGGCCAAAAAGTCCAGCACAATGATGGCTGAAATGACCATTGTTGCTCTGTTGTTGCCCTTTACGTCTTCTGGGTTTGGAGTCTCCAGCTATCTTCTATGGCTAAGTTGGGATGGTTTAACTCCCTACATGCACTCCAGAGCTATTTAACCTAGGCACCGAATCATGCCGACACTATTCATTGACATACCTCTCCACCATGACTGTCCCTTCTTCAGATCCAGGACCCTCAAATTTCCTCCTAAGTTGTCCATCTTTTTGGGTGGATGAATACATGTCTTGTTTTAATTAATCAGGCCAGATGAGTGGAGTCACACTGAGGTATAACCAGTAAGGCACAACCATTGTGAAGAACTACAAGGAAAGCTCCTTCTTTATTATCTTTATGTTTTGTAAATGTAAATGAAAGTTCAATTTTCAATAGTAACATATCCCCAAATCATGCCTAAAAGGGGACCACTTTTAGGCGTTGTCCCCAGTAGACAATTTTCTTTTTCTTCCTATTTTAGTGCACTTTCTGTCCTGGTATCAGCTGACCTTTAGGGAGATTCTAACTTTCCCATACAAAATAGGGCTTGTGCATAGCCACATGGCCAAAACAATTTGCTTCCATAATCCGGTCGATCATGATATGTTAATAAAGAAGGCAGCCATGACAGTATAGCTATTACTGACTTTAAAACTGGTGGTTTTAAAGTAAACCTGAAAAAACATATGGGGGCAGCTGCTGCTAATTCTTATTTTGCAAATACTAGTCGCCTTGTCTGACTCTGGGGCTTCAATATTTTGGGGGAAATTGATTTAATATCACCATACCCTATTCGTTATACTATTGTTGATGTCCAGGTAAGGGATCTATTTCTTTTTTACGTCAATCTTTTTACCCAGATTACTGATCAATGGTGAATTTCTCTCTGTGACTTCTCCCCACCCCTAACCCTCTCATCCAGCTAACTGTTGGAAAAGTAGGCTTTCCCAATAAATTTTCGATTTATAAATAACCTAGATTTCGGTCAAGTGCACCCTAGTTGTGCCATTGTTGATCAAGCATGCCGCAGCCTATTTTTTGGTAAATGTAATGATTTCTTCTGTTCTATAAACCAAGATATGTTTTAAAGGAGTAGACAGAACTGTTTTAAAGGAGTAGACTCTGTTCCCTTTTCAATTTGACCTTTTTTTAAAGTGTTACTGTGAATAAGTTCCAGTTTGTTTCCGACCTAATATCAGTGCTCAGGAATACTTCACTAAGGAATTCAAAGAAGCTGCTGAAATTTGTGTTCCTGAACATTTCAGGGAACATAAATCAAACCCATAAACAGTGAAGTCTTTGCCTTTGAGGGAATTTTTGCAGGTGGGCCGGTAAGGGTCTCATTCGTTCTGATTGACACACAGTGTCAAGCACAAACAGCCTTGTATCCTGGACAGTTTACAGCCCTGGAGGACTGCAGTTCAAGACCCCTGAACTGAAGAAAACAGACAAAATAGGAAATCGTTTCCAGATGTGGAAATCTCTGCTGCCATCACCAAAACTTTAACCCGTTTCATTGCAGTGTCCATTATCTGTCATTAAATTGAGATACAAGAGCACCTTGTTGTATTCAGCTTCTTAAGACCCGGAGTTAGCAATCAATGATGTATCAGGTCACTTTATCAATAGTTTAAATAAGCAACAGATTACAAAAGGATTAAATAATAATTATTATGCAGCGAATCATGATACCGAGAGAGCAGATGATGATGGCACCACTATGTTAACATGCATGAGCAATAGAATGTTTACTTTAAAATAAAGTCCCCATCTGGGATGTGCCATTAAGTAATTACCATGGTCTGCTGCATCCTGTCTTTCTATGTAAACACTTGGAGACCCACCGCCCTTATTGAATAAAAGGAGCCAGATCTACTTTCAAGCCAATAATGCTCTTTTTCAGTGGTTACATTGCAAGCTAAGGGCTGGGGACACAGCAGACTGCATGATATACATTAATATATATAAATCCCAGATAGGGTGTTCCATTTACAATTCGTAAGTACAGGTGGTGGTGAAGGGGGGCACTGGATAACTGTTTTTAGAGACCATTCCCTCTATTCAGTGCAAATTTTTAAATCTTTAAGGATAGTAAAGTTTTCCATAGAACCTTTCCACTATTGCATTGGTAATGCACTGCCATCAAATCTAATCGGGGATAAATGTATAGCAGCACACGTGAAAACATTGATCCATTGTTCCATTGTACTAAATAAAATATTCCTCACAATACACTGAGAAAACCCTGAAAAAAAACATGCAAAGGGGTTGCATTACCCTGTGCATTTGTGCGTTTTGTTGTGTTAACTGTTTGGTTATCCGTCAAGGTAATTTCCTAAATTTTACCTATGCCCTTAACTCACAAAGTGGTGTTATTCATATAGAAACCATCAGTGAGATTAATGTACCCAACCATTTGCCGTATTTTTTTTTTCTTTTTTGGGGCCAATTAACATTTCATTTTTGTGAGAGCCTCTCCTAAATGCATGCTGTGCTGTTTAAATATGCAGCAGCCTAATTGTGTAAATGACTGCAGATAACTGTTTCATAAAGACTGAAACCCATACGATTGTGTACTAAAGCCTATTAAAGTCAATCTATAAATAATGCATCTGCTTTGTATTTAATTATTGGGGAGTTCAGTATCTTGGCTGATTGCAGTTAAACATAATGAGCATTAGGCTTCTTTTAAACTTCTACTTAAATATGTAAGACTGGAGAAAGCTTTTTAGTGACACACAAACTTTTTACGTTGGTGATTTATTTAATTAGCAGCAGAGATAGAAATAGCAATGGTGTCTTTGCCAGGTACAGAGTGAACCTCTGTACCAAAGGGCGGGTGCCACCAACGCCTATGAGAGTTAGAATAATGCACAGTAAGCGCTTTTTTTTAGAAGGTGTAGGGCCCGGGCACTTCAGATATCTATGTAGGTTTGGCAGTAAAATACCTCTGCACATGCAGTAATGCTAAGATGTTCTAATATTAAATCTAAAAGACAGCCAAGTTTTTTTTTTATAAGTTTTGAATTTGGAAATATTAGAGGATCATTTTTTTATTGCTGTCTGTGACTCCATTGGGGAATTCCTTCCTACTTCCACTTCATTTAACTCCAGAGTAAGAAAAAAGAAAGGGCAGAGGGTCATGGGACACAGAATTCAATAGAAGACTCAGAGGTTTGAGTTTTCCTTTCCATGCTACCCTTGTGCCAGCCCACATGTGCATGCGCAAGTCTTTGTTCACCAAATCCACCTTTTCTTACATATTGAAGTATCGGCATTTATTTAGTATGCATGGGTATATAGAACAATTATATAAGGAAGAAAAGCCTCTGTAATACCCAGAACTGTCTATTGGTTCATGACGGCAACTGAGTTATAGCTGGTAACCCTTCACTTCCAGTCCAAATGGTGTAAGAACTGAGAATGAGAATCATTTTACATCTCAGTGCTGGAAAGACAGTATTTAAAAGGTGCTATTTGTCTGACACCATTTGTAGATTACATGCTAGGACATTTAGCTTTCAGTTGTTAGGGCAATATTAGGAATTTGTTGCTCCTTGCAGCAAAAAAAGCAATGTTCAGGTTTGTGTATTAACCAGAGGTAGCCCCAACTCCTCTCTTACCCACTCCTAGTATAAATAATATATGCTCCTATTACCAAGGTTTCTTCTGCAGCTGCACAAATGTTATATCCACCCATGATTCCTGCACCATCAATACACCTTTTTCTGCACATGGTAGCCATGTATCTCCATTCATTAGCTCAGTAAATACAGCCTGAGGCTTGAGACATCAGCATAGGCTGAGTGGGTGGGCTTGGATCGGAAACTTTAAACTCGCTGTATTTTTTTTTTTTTTTTTTATTAAAGTCTTTACTGCCAGTCTGATATAGATTAGTCTGAATAGTTTCTGTGGTTGCCAGCCTTGTGGGAATTTGAACATTTTTTTCTTTATGATCACTTTTTCCATTGGTGTCTCATCATCAGAAAGCACAGTAACTTCCTCTTATTTCTGCTTTTCTTATCTGCTTTAGGAAGAAACTTGTCATTGTCATGAGTTTGGGCAATCTGGTCTGAGCACATGGTGAAAAATACATAAGTGAAATCAGCCTTGTCTTCCAAATAAATGCAGATTATTTTATCTTTATATGGATTGCTCTAACATGCCAATGCGGGTAGCACTTGGTTTTACATTTTTGTTGCTCAGTTTGGATTTCCTAGCTCACTGAATTCCATCCAGGAGTCCATGGGGAATAAATAAATCCTTATTGACCTTGTACTTATTTAGGTCAATATACATATTGGAAGTACTTTTAATAATAATTTCAACAGTTATCACTGGTCAGGGTGGTGGCAGCTTGATCATGCCAGGCTGGCAGTTTTGCCTCTGTTGACCAGGTCTGCCATGGTTGAAGGGCTAGGTTCAAGGGGGGTATGGGGAGCAAGTTCAAGGGGTACTTCTGTATTGGAACTCTTAGACATGGTGGGGTTCCAAGAAGTTTAATATGGCGCTCAAAATTACTGTTGTTAGCCCTGCTGTTGACAGCCCATAGATGATAGATGAAAGAGCGCTCTCATTCATGCAGAAAAAAGTACTTGGTCCTGGAGAAAGCTGAATGTGTGTGCTACCAGGGCTAGCTAGGTTTGAGACAAGCATTTACTGAGCAGTCAACTGCCTGCCAAGTGCCCCGTATGAATTACCAGTTGGTTTGCTAAATAATGTTTATTGTATAAATTTCCATGCTTTTTTATTAACCAAAATCCCATTTCTGCTTGATTGTACTTTGATCTTCTTCAGCCTTTTGACAAACGCTTCCTTTCTCACTGCACTCCCTTCAGTGGCAACCTCATGATGTTTTCCCGGATCAGTTTCCTGATGATGACTATAGTGCGCCATGCACCCTGTGCAATAGACATTGGCATTTCCTCCTATAGTCTTTAGCGGAATAGCCTGCACAGCTAATGTGAGACGATGGCACAGTAAAAAGGGTGGTTGGGAGAGAGAGATAGGGATTGCTATAGATTTAAATAGATTAAAAAAATACTTTTTAATATTATTATTATTACCACGTTACAGATTATATGAAATTATAGCATGATTGAGGGTACACCTACTTAAAAAAAATCTAATACAACTTCATCTGATCAGAAAGTTTAAATTTTAGCATTTAATTGGCCATCAGATAATCCCTGCTGGGTCTTGCCTTCCTGAGAAAAATTTGAATGTTTTATAGCAGCTTTATGTGGCCTCTGTAGTCCTCCCTGCTTACCTCAGACATCCCCTTAAAGATGAGACATGAAGACAGCTTTATGGCTTCCATACCTCTGCAGTGCTTGTCAGTTCTGGCAAGCTTATTTAATATTGCTGTTAATAATGGGGATTGTTCCCCTAGTTCTTGTCTCAGCCTATATGTCTCACAACTTTCCTGTCTAGAGCTATCCCTTCGGAACGTCGGTTTAGCTGAAAACGGGCTGAAATTGTTGCCGAAACTAATGAGCAATGTCCTTACACGGCAGTTGTAGAATATGAGTGCTTTGCTGTTTTGAAGTAGTGACACCTCTAGAAATGACTTGACATGCTTAGAAATGGTGGAAGAATTTGCCAGCTTTACATGGGAAAAGCCTGAGACCATAGCAATTTATTTAAACACCCAGCAAGAACTCTATTACCATTTATACAGAATATGTGTTCAACGTTTCATCTTGTAGACAGTCCCACCTCCGAAACTTTTGTGTTGTCTTTACAATTATTTGAAAGGTGTTTCCTATGTCTAAATCAATTGCAACTGCTCATAATTCCATTCAATTGTATCTGATATTCCTTCCTTATCAGTGTTAATTTGTACTTATGCTTTTGATCTAGAACTTCATGAACCTTTATGTGGACCAGTGATTGAATGTGTTGTCAGTTTTTGTTTCCTGTATTTCTGTGGCATGTTGTAATAGGTTAGGGAGGAATGCATCAGGGGAGAAGCCAGTGTTTAGGGGGAAGCCGTTGCTCAAAGAGGAATGAAGTTTGTTTTTTGAATGATGGTGTCTTTTGGTGGCCCTGGGCATCATCAGCTTGAGGACTGAGCAATTTCCTAACTTGTGCATAATACAAACGTTAAGATACTGGTATTGTTGAGATGGAAACATAAAAAGTAAAAAAAACACATACTTGGTTCTTGTTCTGTTTTAATGTCCCCCAATGATAGTATAACCCAATGGATACCTGAATCTAATTGGCAGATGTAGAAAACTTCTTAGTACTTTCATTTGTCTTCATACTTTCTGTATATGAGGGAGACTAAGGATGGTGTTCCATTATCATCAATAGGTGTTTTCAGGTCACCAACATATGTACCAGTATCCCTTCTGGGTTTCAGGATCACCACTGAGTATTAAAGATTAGATATGCTCCAGTATCACCAGATTACAGTCCAATAGAAGTATGGAAGACTAGTACAAAACTACAGTGCAAAAAACTGTGCCCCTAGTATACTGCTCAAATCTTAATTTTTAGTTTCAAATGTATCTTTAAGTGCATTAAATTACAGAATCCAGGGGTTGGCAACTTTAATTTGAAGAGGAACTATACTCAAAACACAAAAAAAACACTTACCTTCAATCCCGCAGGGCACACCTATCACTCCAGGGGTGTCCGGCATCGGGTCCCGGATTGTTCCAACAACAAGGGCGCCGCCATCTTCATCTTCTCTTGTGGGTTCTTCATCCTATGTTACCCGACACAGGTGCGAGATCAGGTGACGTAGGATGAAAAAAAAAATAGCAAATTTTTCTTTTTTAGCAAAGGATCCTTCTGTTCATGCCCGAGATGCTTGGGCATGTGTAAAAGGAGTGCCTAAGAGCCTCCCGGGATGCCTGATGTGGGTATCTCGGGAGGCTTTGTGCTCCCATTCATTCCCAACCGCCTAGGCAGCCGAGAATTGTAGGGTGGTGCAGCACCCTTTTTAAAAAAAAAAAAAAAACTAAACAGAATTTTTACCCTACTATGTTCTCTACCCTTTTATGTAAAGTGAAAATTCTGAGTATAGGTACGCTTTAAGGACAGAAGAAACTTTTCCCCTTTTTTTTGCAGTAAATTATAGCCAACAGTAAGTTTCCCCATACCAGACTAATTGTATATATTCCCTGTAGAACCAAGGGGTTCCTTATGTTTATTGTTCATTTTAATTTTGTAAAACATTGAGCAGACTAAAACATTCAAAAATAGGTGGGGTGGGGGACTTAGGTTAGACAATGTCATGTGTTCTTTTTAAAATGGTCGGACATTCAATTTTTACTTGAAAAATGGTTTTATATCATTATATCCAAAATTTATATCATTATATCATCTTTCCAGAGATCATATTTCTATAGTTTTTTCATTCAAGAATCACAAGTGTCAGTGTTTTTTTCACATCGCTCCTGATAAGGACCAACACTTCAAGTACCTTAGTAAAGTAGAGAGCTGCCAGATCATTTTGAATGCAAGACACAAAAACCTGACCAGAGCCAACATTAGCTGTAATATGTTTGACCCGCTCTTTGGGCTTCCTTGATATCTGTGAAATATCTCCCCTTCCAGTATGCTATTAAGCGGGGCACCTCTTTAGCATCACAAAAATGCACTTTATATCAATTCGCAGCTGGGATTTTAAGGTCAGCTAGTTTTCACTTTTCTTGATCTGACATAACCATCAGGCCCTTATCTTGTGGTCTAGTATAATAGAGGTAATTGCCTTTTTTTAATCTTCGGTTCTAGAATGCAGCAAGATAAGGCCTTTCCTTGGCTCAGTTACACCAAAAAGACCCTAATCAGCAAGTCCTGATTGTTCTTTGTTATAGAGGAACTTATTGGATGATAAGAGACTTGCCACAGTTCAGTTTATTGTCTCTTCTTTTGATTCAGTGCTTTTGAACATGCTCGATAAATATAATCTCCGGCTTTCCCCGTCTTATTTTACAATATTGTTAATACTGACATAAATTGAAAGCTCTTTTCATTTAGTTGCATTTAAGGATAATCTCGCTACATTTGCTGTTTTTATCACTTGCTATAAACAGGGATGGTACAGAAAGCCTGTATTCATTGTCTGTCTGTGTGCCAGTTTGAATAGCAGTGGTGTTTTTATTTTATGTTTTCTCCATTGTTAGAATTGAAACCAGAAGTGTACAGAGCGCAGGTTCGCTCCAGTTGTGCCTGTGGAAACCTTTAGTTGCTTGATGAGTATGTTGCAATGCAGATGTCCTATCACAGGAAGTCTTGCGGAAAGCTGCTGTGTGACTCCCAGCCTTATAGGTCCCTTGTTCCCTTTCTTCTTCAAACCTCCCTCCTTTTTAAAGGACCCATAATCCTAAATTGCCCTGTACCTTATTTAAAGCAATTCTAAACCCAAGGGAAAAAAAATTGATATATTGCAAGCTTGGGAGTCCCAGTTGCGTCGTCTACGATAAGCTATCTATACAACTTTAATTCGGTCAATGTGTTCAGTGTGTTGACTTTCAAATCTTTAGTGTGAGTTCTTTGTAATTGATCATAATGCAAATAGATCAGTATATTTTTGCTCCAATGTTCTCTTAATGAAGGAAGTAGAACATGCATATATTCTCCAAAAATGAATCAGAAATCAATCTGGGGGTCTCGAAAACTCATTGATAATATTGATATATTGATAACTTTTTGTTGATCCAATTAAAAAGTAATGCATTTATTATCAATTTTATGAAACAATTAAATTAACTTTGTGCAAAAATTAGAGGACATCAGGTTTTGACATTGATGCTATCAGATTCGTTGTTTTTATTACTGCCTGTGTCACTATTGAAGATTTTATTCTCAGTGCTATCTTACGGGACAAGAAAGGAGTGAAGAAAACTCAGAGATGGTTTTAAACCTTTAACAGTTTTTTCTAAACAAACAAAATTAGGTCTTGCTGAATTGGGCTTTAAACTGGTGTTTAGATTAATGAAAATGTTGTGAATGGCAATTTAACTGCCTTGTCCCATGTTTAATATAGACACGTGTGAAGTGTCCACTTCATAAATGTCAGCCCTCATTTATTTTCTTGCATTGAAGGCTTTTAGCTGTTGGAGAGGAGCGTTTTTGTCCTGCAAGTTAGAATTGTCAATTTTCTTTCAGCTGCCAGTCTATTCCATAGGCTCACATATACGCAATTTTTAAGCTTTATTTTTTATAAAACTGAAAATAAAACCATTACCCCCACCAATCATCTAAATAGGGACTCTCTGTTGTTTACCACTTGAAGAAGACACTTCACAGAAGTTAAAGGACCCTCTGTTTGAACCTAAAATTGAAATCATGCATCAAAAAAGCAGTATGTTGTAGCTTCCCTGCATAGCAAGAGTTTAAATGCTTGTTTAGTCTAGAAGAGCCTTTATCAACCTTTGTAGCCCTAGAAATACCTTTCAGATCTCATCTAGAGCTCATGAGATATGAGACAGTATGCTGTAGATATAAGAATAACTAAACAAACATGGACTATGGTGTAGTTTTGTATTTGACACCCATGGTTTCTCTATACCATATTACTTTCAGTAACTGAAATAGCATTAGTAGCTTATTGTACTGTGTATTGAAGGCGCAAGCTTTGAGACGAGCTTGCAAAATTTGAACTTTCATTGGCTTTTCATCAACACTAGAGTCAATAGTCAATGCAGTGCCCAAGCACATGGCGGTAATTGGAAAGATTGCATACGTGGCCAGTAGGAAGAAATTTTACTTATAGATTACATAAAAGATCATTGGTGTCAGTTGTTACTTACGGTATATGTGGCAGATATTGCTAGCAATCTCAACAAAACCCCTAAGCTTTCAAAAAAAAAAACAGTTGGGAAGGCTGAGTTAAGGGGTAATACAAAAATACTAATCCTGCTTCTGGCTTCTGTAGGTTACCTTAGTCCTCTTTGCCTGTTGTGCAGACACAGCTTGTTCAATGTCATCATATACAATAAAGGACCAGCAGTCTTGCACTGTATGTGAGGACACTAAATAACAACATACATAATGGAACTGGAGAACATTCTCTAGATAGCGAGAAATAAAGTGAATGTGTCTTTACCCTGAAATTCCCCTGGACTACACAAGCTATTAAACTTTTCTACCCATGGGGAGGGTTCACATCCCGATTTTTGATGGCTGACTTGAGTTTGACTTTTGGTCTTAAGCTACGTACACACGTCAGATTTTTATCGCCCGATAATCGGCATCGGCCAATTATCGGGCAAAAATCTGCCGTGTGTACAGTCGGTGTCGTCCATCGTCCGGACGACCGACCTGCCGGATCCACGGACGATGGACGACAGCCGATTGTAATGAAAGTGAAGGGGAGAGCGCGCAGCAGGGTGCCGCTCCGTCGCTCTCCCCCTCCCCTCTCCATAGAGCATGAACGGTGCATCGTGAAAGATCCTTTCCAACGACAAAAATTGGCAGTGTGTACGCAGCTTTAGTTCCGGACAAACCATTTTGCTGATAACTGTAGCCCATGTAGGTTTATTTCACAAAGGTTAACACAAGGGTGGACGTTTTTCTTGGCAACGTTGATATCAATACACACACTGCTCCTCTGTTCAATGGAGTAGGCATGACAGAGAACAAGAGAGTGGCAACCCGCTATACTCGCGCTCGTAGGAGTACACAACCGTCGTTTGCCTATCCCCCACGGCACAGGTCTTGGGCGAGAATCATCTAAAATATGTAAATATTTTTGGTAATGTATTGATGGCTCTTCTTCTTGGCTGTTGAAGTGTTACTGAGCTTGAGGTATAGCAAGGATGGGCCATTGTTAAAAAACTGTGAACATAATCTGCTATGGATGTGATCGCTTTCTTAGGCCTATGTGTTTCAGGCCTATTCCATCACAAAGCATAGTTATTTAGAAATGTACAGCAGCATAACCTGACTTGACAGTTCCTCTTCTACATAACTGTTTTGTTCTCAGATCTCGCCATTAAACCACAGGAAGATGCACTGTGTTTGTGAATTTACATCCAATGTGTACTCACTGACAACACCGTGCACATGTGGTTCGAATACGACCCTAATTACTGGAAATCCCTCCCCCTGTATTTTTTGTTATGTCATTTTTTTACACAGGGTACATCATATTTGTAGTCAGTGATTTTGTCTCAATTAACATCACTTTTATTTTTTTTATTACAGTTTAGGTGTATGTTAATCCAGAACCATATAGCCTCTTTTCACGTAAATTGAAAATTGGACAGCACAGAATTTAAATGCCACACCAAATTTTTTTTATCTGATATTAAGATATATTTATTAGCTTTTTTATTTATTATTAAGAGATATCACTAGTCAGGTGACGGTGCTTAGACTGAGATGAGGCCCAATCTAAGTTGGTAAGCTTCTTTTTTACTTTTACACCCCTTATCTCCAATCCTATTGGACAACATCTGAACGAGCCCTAAATTATTCCAACTTGTTCTAATTCTCTTTATATGTAAACTGTGGCCGTAAGTGACATAAAAGTAAGACAAAAGTCTGATTGTCCCCTCTTACTCTGCCCACTCCTCTTCCATGATTCTGTAGACCTCACTCCTGTTCTCCTTTCTCCGTTAGCATTTAGTAGACAATGAAGAAGTATAGAAAGCTGGTAGAAACAATCAATTTATTGTTGGAAACTAAGATTCTGCCATAAAGATAATGATCGTTGTGTATATTAAGTGTTGCTGAATACCCCTGAGCTATAATGTTGCCAGATATGAATGGACCTTTCTAATAAAAATGTAAATTATGTGCTAGTTAAAAAAAAGCGTTCTTAACAGAGGCTTTTTCTCCATTTCCTTCTAAAGGAAGTTGTTTGGGCCAAAAGATATATGATGGGAAGTGGAATGGTGAAAATATAATTGCCAAAGTGAACTCAGAGTCACTCTATCGCAGACCTTTGTAGGTCGGGGGTGTCTAAGAGCTTAGTGTGTGATTTTATATGTGTGCGTACAGTATGCGTGTGTGCATACTGCATTTCATATATAAATACACACACATAGTATATGTAACATATATATATATATATATATATATATATATATATATATATATAAAACCATGCTGTACATTAATGCATGTTTTTGCTGCAAAGGTAAAAAAAAAAAGTGCATTCACATCTTCTTTTACTTATGGCCATGCAGTAGTAGGCTTCCCATTTATTGGCATTGCATGGCATCATGCAACACAATGCACAGTGCAGCAGCAAAGATGTGAACTCATAATATAATATCTGCATGGTGTTGGATGCATGACCACCTACTGTGGTTCTTTCTGCGGACAGCTAAGTCATTGTTAGAACATTATAGTGGCTGATGGGAGGAACAACAGCAGGAAAAAACCATAAAATGCACAATATACCTGGAAATAACAAAATAGCAGGAGGAACCATAGTGAGGACCCTCAAATACATCTGGAAATTTTTGCAGCGCTGCCGAGAGAACAAAGATTTGCCATGCCGCCTACTAGCTGTTTTTACAGGTTGAGCCCTGTTAATATTTTTAACATGGCAACACTTTTAAATACAAAGCAGCTATATGATTTATTATAGAATAAGTCAGCATTATTTTAGTGAACCATCCAAGTTAGCAATAACTCTATCACCATGAAGGAATAGCCAATAAAAACTGTTCAGACACAACAAAGTCCCGTCTGCACAAGCCTACTCAATCTTTGCATCTTCTTCTGTCTTCCCCTAGAAAGACAATAGAGAGTTTTGTATACTGCAGTAATTTATAATCTTTTCTTACATCTTATTTTTACAATATTGTTTTTTATCAGGTTTTATAAAGGGTACTCAAAGAAATTACATTTGCCGTGTGTGTAATTATAAGTAGAATTATTACACCAAGAGGAAATATGTGCATTCACGCTCTCGCTACTAAAGTAACTGCTTATAGGAATAATATTTATCGACCCATAAATGTAATATTTTTTTTTCTAACATATGTTTTATGATTCTGGACATTGGCCAAGATTTAAATTAAATTTCCTTTTGTATGGCAGAGATCATTGTGAGCGCTTTTGGCATCACCCCATCTTATTATAAACAATCAAAGCCAAAAGAGTAAGAAATCTTTTATCAAAGCTACAAGGAGAATTCATTAAAAATAGCAGTAACACATGCATTATAGGATTTTCTCAGAGATTGCATATGGGGGAGTCAGGCCGCACAAAGCACAAAATAAAAGCCACAGGATTTTAATCATATATTTATCCTTTGATAGATCCCATGTGTTCCAGTGATCTTTTTTTGTGTGTTCCTAATTACACTAGATCTGGGATAGCCAAATGTAACACTCCGCCTGTTTTGTGGGTTGTTTCTTGTACTGTTCCAAGCTGGTAATTCTTTGGAGTTTTTAAAAAATACACAGTGATGTCAATACCTTTATTAAAAGTAAATAACATTTCTTTAATATAGTAGATTTAGATTATGTGATTACACATACAGCAGACATCTCACTAAAATTGAAGGTTAGCTAATGCTGGCTGGGCCAAAAATACCCGCTCTATGTAGGTGAAGAACATACATGTAAATGATAGATTTCTACTTACCTTTCACCTATCTTGCACATGTTGTGCACAATCAAAGATGATATTGTCCGGCCGGGTTTGTTCTGGAAAGCAGAGCAGGGAAGATGCTCTTGAAATAGACTGGCGCGTCTTCTTCCCCAGATTTTGTCTACTTTGCATTCTTAAAAACTCAATTGGAGACAAGAGATAGGACAATTATAGGAACAGCACACTTCCAGGAATGTGGAATATGTAATATTATATAATCCTAAAAGTGTAAAGCGGTCCACAAATGGAGGGCAGTCCATTATTCAAACTTCTGTTGCTGGGTCAGGTTTGCCTGCTGTGATGTACAGTTATCCAATAAAGCCACGTATCTCAAATATGGGCCTGTAGGTATGGACAATCCAACCACAGAGGCTACAGAAGATCCCAAAGTGTTCTGCAAGGTATGCAATGAAGCATGGAGGTACATATTCACCAACTTCACCCTTTATGATTATGGTGTAGTAAATCTGTAACATCTCACAGTGTAGGGTACAGTGAATGGTTTGGTTGTCATTTAGGTAAAAGGGGTCTTATGGTCAACATTTCTATGTGATTTACATCCTATTCTTTACTGTAAAATTCTAGTATATTGCAAAGCTTGCTATAGACATGACATCATCATAGGTGTCCATGGAATGAATAGATTTTACCACTACTATAAAAAAAAAAAAAAAAAAAAAGAACAGCTCAAAGACCGTTCAGGACAGTCAAAATTTATCAGATTTGAAAAGACTACAGTTCAAGTTTGGTAGCAGGCCCTATAATTTTCGTTTTTCTTCTGCCATGAAGCTGCCCTCAGCGATTGTATCCAAGTAGTTATAGTGTAACATAAAATCTTTAATATATGGTTATTCCATAATTGAGATGATATTAAAAGCCAACTAGTTTCATACTGTTCTAGTGAATGAAAAATGTTAATTTGCAGTGACTAATCCACCATAGGAAACCTTCTGAGAGCCTTTCTGATGCTGTAAGCATCTATGAAATGAATAATCGTATTTTAGGAGGGAAGGTCTATGTTCTTGATTAAAGCCTGAGTTAACCCATGTCATTTTTATTTGTGCCAATTATTCTGGACTCAGTAATTTACAGATATTCCACACTTTACTCATGCTTCAATATTCTTCAGAGCTTCAGCTTTGACGATTGTTTGGTTATTAAACTTTTGTTAAAGCTGAGTCATTGGAAACCACTTATATTGCAAATAGAGACTTGTGTATAACTAAAGCATCCTGCAAGACTGACTCAGCTCTTGGTAGAAGCTTGTTAAGAAGTCAGACCACCTAAAAGCAATTCCTATTTTTTTTTAATATATATTCTAAATCAGCTTAGCAAGGTGTTTTAACCTTGTTAATATCATGGAGCCCTTGAAGTACCTATCATGTCTTTAGATAAACCCTGCTATAATTGCTATATCCACAGCTCGCTGTACATTATTGTGATGGTCAGTGGGAAGAATGCCTCTTTTATTGCTGACTGTTGGGAAGATTGTCACCCTTACAGATAGCCAGAAAGATCATTTTTTTTGGTGCTCTTTATTCAAGGAATCCCTAGCAACTTCTGATGGAACCCAGGGATTCCACGGAACACTGGTAAAGAAACACTAAAGTATACTATGAACACTGTGCCATCTTCCCACCCAGAAGATCAATCTTTTTTTCCCTAAGAAATGTTTTTACTTTCTTATATTCAAATATTTGTTGACATTTGGTGGGGTTTGGAGGCTTCTTTTGCTTCTTATGCTTTGGCCAGTCAATGGAGATGAAAGAGACCCATTCTTTAACTATTGTAAGGTGATGCAGGGGCAATGGTAATATTTTGACAACAGTATTTGAAGCATGTAAGGAAAGTAATGCAGCATAAAACAATTCAACACTTTGCCACTGTGTAGAAGTTTCTTGTAGTACAGACCGGTAAGCTCCGCATTCTCTTCTTAAGCAGAGTGAGTCTTGTAGCGTCAGGAACTGCATAGTTGCTCCTACAGCTCGGTGCAGCACACTTATAATGTCACCGCTACCAGTGACGGACTTGCCAACAGTGGGCCCCTGTGAAGAACTGAATTGGGAGCCCTGTTGGATTACAGGGGTCTAGATCTTTTGTGCAGGGGCACACTTTGCATCTCCCTATGTCCACCCCCTGACTGCAAATAGTATCTGAGTTTATAAATGCATTTGGGACAGTTTTTAAGGAGAACCCTATCATGACTCTATAATCGCCTTCTCTAATATCCCTCTACATTAGAACTCACACTGCTTAGCCATTTAGGTTTTAGTGGTTTAACAATGAAGCTTGGGGGAGGATTGGAGGAGACAGCACAGACATACCATCATCAGTGTGTATCTGTTTCATCACTATCTAATCATGTTTTGGCCAAGCTGGATTTTTTTGATTGAAGTGAGGAAAAGTAAATGATCTGGCTGGTACATGGGTTAAAATAGCGACTGAACTGTTTTGCAATTTTTTTTTTTTTGTAAAATAACTCAAGTGTATATATTTGAACTGTGTTATTAGTGGTTTGACTACACTGGTTTTGACTGATTTCATTAGAATTGTCATGCAAACTTTAATTATTCCCCATTAAAACTCAAGCCATATTGGCCATACATAGCCACCTCAATCCTTCTACAGGTTCACCCAGGACAGTTAACATGCACATAACCTTACACACCAGACTAAACTCCAAGCATGATTCATATTTCTGATAAAATGTATGTGATGAGTTTAAATTGAGCAACACAATATAGATAAAGAGTTTTTATTGAGAAACTCTTTGCAGTAGTTGCTGGTGGTTCAGAGGACCAGTATTCACCTAAAAGAAAAGTTGATTGATGACAGCATCAATAAACGTACTAATGTATTCCAAAGAAAGACCTCATCTTGGAAGGGGAGATCTTTTTCTGGATTAATTTGCTATGAATTAATGAGTGATTTATGTGGCATGGCTCGTTTGAAGACTGCACTTTGCTACTCAATTGGACTTAAAAGTATCCCTTTAATGTTACAAAATAATCGATGCTTCTGAGGAATGGCGTGGGAGTGAGCAGGGTGCTGTAAAAAAGAGACATGTGTTTTTACCTATGCGTTTGATCAGTTGATGGGTTTCAGTCTATTCCAGCACAGTAAATTTAATTTGCTAATTGCAATATGACCTCTGAGCTAGTTTTTTTCTTTGAATATTGATAAAGAGCTATTGATCTTATAAAAGTTTTGGATAAGTGAATGGTTTCATGTGTAGTATTTTAAGTGCATTTGAAGCTTATCTTGGTCCTATGTCCATTATACTTTAATTATTTTTAGCATACACGTCAGTTCTGTAACCTTCATAAGCTGACCTTGGGGCGAATATACTAAAATGCCTTTGCATGTCTCTAAAACTAATTACAAGCTTTTTATGAAAATATGGAATCCTGAATACTCTACTATGCAAATGTTCACACATCACTGGCACTTTTCTAACTGGTCTGCCACCCTCAGCCTTTTTTAATGGGCCAGTTAGTTGATATACTGGGCCTGATTTATTAAAGCTTTCCAAGACTGCAGAAGATAAACTATCATGGGCGATCAAGCAAACCTGTAATGGATCTGGTCCAGGATGGAAAATATTTGTCAACTAATAGCAAATGATTTTAGAAATTATTTTCTGGATTTGTTGGATCACCCAGGTTCTCCCATGATAGTCTATCTTATCCAGTCTTGGGGAGCTTTATTAAATTGGGCCCACTGTCTCACTGGTCAGAGGAAAAATGATTGTATCTGTAGTTCACCAATCTGCACCTGCAACATTCTTTGCTAGATTGGATTCATTAATCGATCTTCTGTTTAGTTTTTGATAGAAAGGCCACCAGGTCAGGATTACCCAGTAAAGCCATCTACGTCTATATTTATGTGACCTTTGATTTTAGTAGAATGTACTCTAGCAAATTTGGCACTGTCCATTGACTGTTCAGTTGCAAAGGTGAGCAAACTTTAAAAAGTTTGATCATTTGTGGTTTGGCTGAACTTGCAAACTGAAAAATGTGGAATCTCCGAACTAGAAATCTATTTGTCATTGATTGGATTTCAAACTCGGCTCCAGAAAAAGTACATATTTCGAAGCAGCAAATTAATAACATTTATACCAAATGCTTTGGGAAGCTCCTGGAAACTCTGCATAATAAGATGATGGGATAAAAAAAAAAAAAAAAACCTGATCCACTTATACAAGGGATGCAATAAACCTAAGGGAGCAGATTATAACCCAAGGACAGCTTTTTGTCCCCTTCTGTCTGAGATGTTTTGGGAATCTGAAGTGCCAAAAAGAACACTATAATTTGGATCTATCTTGAGATCTCAAATATTTAAATTAAAGAAAAAAGTGGTCTTTTCTGGCTTTGTTGCCTATTTTTTAGTGCTGCTAGCTGAATAGACAACCCTACTGAAAATATTGTAATTGGGTAAATAAAAAGAATAAATGTGCACAATGCTCACAACATGTATTTATGTTGGCTACAATTTATGTGGTGTTTTCCCCAGACCTGTTAGCTGGGTGCACCACCCAGCTCTTTCCAGTAACTAATCGCCTGTTTTTGGGTGGTTGCTGAAAAGTAGCGTCAAAATACAGAGAGGCTGGACAGTTGGGACAAAATGGAAAAATAATGGAAAAATAGGACATACTGGAGGGCTGGGCATTAGAAAATTGGAACAAAGCATAGGGGGTCGATCAAAAGCTGACAAAATTAGAGGGGTTACTGGATTCCTTTGGCTTCCTATTGTCATGTGTCGCCCCACTCATTTTTTGACAACTCGGTTACAGCTTCTCCCCACCCTGGGAAAAAAAATTCTGAAAATTCAAGGGATTCTTTTTTTTTTTAATGATGTGAATATATCTTAAGTTTCCCAGAATAGTGATTAAGATAGAGATTGTGTGAGCTCAGATATTTTGATCACAGAGATATTTGGATCCTTCTGGCTGTAGATTGCTTGTTTTTGGCCAAGTTGGTGATGTAGCATTTTGAGACCTATATAATACAGTACTATTTTTTTTTTTATCTTATTACAGAGTTAGTAATACAGTGACTCTTTTTATTCTTTTTATCAAATAAAGCACTTCATATTTTCAGATTAGTGGTCTTTCAACTGTAGTGTTTGAGTCATGGCACGTTTTAAAGATTTAATTTGCTTTATCATGGGGTTTAATCAGTGCAAATGGCACTAATGAGGGGGTGTGGACAAAAAAACAGTCGGCATCATGAGATGACAAGACAAACCATTGTAATTTAATATGCGTTGAGGATTCTTCGCCCTTTGATTAAAAGGATTCCAAAAGCATAAGGAGATGCATCACACAGAGGAGGATTATGATCACCAAATTTAATATCTGCTTGGAGAAAAGTATCCTTATGATGTGTTTCTTCTTTATTGCATCATATGCTCATTTGGTAATTGATGATCTTCCTTGTACATTAACCCATAGCAGCCCCTTTTGAGTTCTAGTTACTGCCTATGTCAATGGCAAATCTATAAAATGATTCTGTAAACTTTAAACTATATCTGTGATCTATCAGTCCTAGAGTAATAGTAATTAATAAGTAATAAGTTCAGATTGTTGTGGACACCCCAAGGATGCAAATAATATTAATAATAATACATATATATACATCTGCATTTTTTTAAAATCCCAACATGCATTTTTGTGCATCAAGATGATCTATCTGTTATTCTTTATTTGCCAAATACTTGTTCCTGTTCTGCGGCTCAGAGACAGCCAGGCAACACTTGCAGATACGGAATAACATCAGCACAGATTTCCTTTATATCAACTCAGTCACTGTGAAAAAAAAGAAAACTTACGTGATTCCCTCTTAGAATCAATATTTTCAGAAACTCAACAAGGGCCTAGATTTTAGTGTGGGTCAGTAGTAAATTTGGTAACTCATAGTTTCACAGTTTTCACCAAAGGATTCCCCCCTACTTCTTTTCGCTTACTACTGTTTGTCTGCTGGGACAAGAGTTGAAGGAAAAAAAACATAAGAAAACACAAGAAAAGCAAACAAATAAAATCTGGCATTTAAGCTTAATCCTATTCAAAATTTAAACAACAGGGCTTTAGGCCAACATGTAAAAAATATATGTTTATTATTATTTTATTAAGAAAAGACCAAATGTATGACAACATTCAGGTCTGCGCAAAATTGTTTTATTCTTCATACATTTTAACTTTTCTTTCAATTCTGTGTTGGTCCACTTGGTTTTGCCAACTTGTTGACGAGTGGTTGAATGATTTCCAGTAAAATGTTCTATTGAACAGTGCAGTTTCAGATCTGTTTTATGCTGAAATCCGGTTTAGACACATGAGCCTCACAGTTTCACAGTGTCACAGAGCATTGTTTCCCAAAGCTGTGCAGAGCCGGCACATTATATAGACATCCAGGTAATAGCACCTGTGTAACAGCTTCTTCATAGACAACTATTGAAAGCAGAGCTCTGTGCATGGTTCTTGTTCTCAATAGCTTGGGATGCATCTTTGTAATTCATGAATGTTGGCAGCACTTGGCTTTGTGTTGTGCTATAGTAGTTTAATACCACAACACCTTACTTTAGCTTCTTCCATTGGCCTCGTGTGGCAGAAGATCCTTTGAAACTCCTTTAGAAAAGGTACTAGGAACAGTTCCAAACCCAGTGTTTGTAAGAAGACTCCTTACTGCTGCAACAAAAATCAAGTCCCCTAAATTTCACCTATTCATCTTTCTGGAGGGGGAGAAATCAAACTTTCATTTTCTTTAGGAGGTGTAGGTGTTACTCTACCTAATACTTGGTGTGTGAAATAGCGTGTTCTTCCTTGGCCATTGTTGTTCCTACCATTGACAATTGTGCCCTGTAGAGATAAAGCAACCATGATACCCAGGGGAGTACACACAATTCAACCAATTCAACACTTAGAAGTGTTGAGTAGTGGTGGCACATGGAGCTCATGAATTAAATAAACATGTCTTCCCACCCACCGAAGTAGCACGTGTCTACCTGCTTTTTATTTTCAAGGAGGCTCGCAGTTACGTTTTGTCATCAAGGAACACCTATCAAATTATAGAAATGTAAACAGGTAATAGAACATCTGATAACACAACTTTTAAGTTACATATCAGGATAAAAATTGCCATAATGCTTTACAGCCATACCTGGCCTTGGTCATAGGTGTTCATACATGTCAACTACCTGGGCAATTCAAAATAGGCCTATGATAAAAAAAAAAATATGATCCATATCAAAATGAACAGTAGATCCAGGAAATTGTACTTCATCTGAAAGAAAATGTAATTATTAAAGCTGTTCAGAACTTAGAGGAAGTTATCTCAGGCCGTTATCAACTTTTCACGTTTTATATCATAAGTTCCTTCGAGTAGTGATCTCATTTCCAGCATCTCATGTCATGCTTATACTATAGGTACTATATGTTCTTACTCTCCTGAGTGCTGGGAAATATACCATCCCTATAAAATTTAGCAGCAATCAGAATAATTATGAACTTTTGTGGAAATCGAAGACTGCAGGTCTTCATGACATTACCAGTTATGCACTAGAAAAACAAAGTTGGTAATTCCAGATGCTGTGGTAACATCTTGACTTTTAAACTGCCCATTCGACATTGCAGTTCAACAATTAGGCTGAATTCACACTGCTGCGTTGTGTTAATGTATGCACATTGACATACGTAATAGTGCAGAGTAACGCATCAATACAAATTTTTGTAAGTATACAATACAATGCACAATGGTTCATTGTTGTACATCATCCTGCAATGCAACACAGGACATTGGTAAGTTGTGTGGGGTTCCACTAGGAATGGATGTCACCGCAGCACATCATTGTATCAAAACAGTATAAATTGGACCTAAACTAAATATTACAAAATTGTGAGCAGGCGGGTTCACAAGGGACATTGTCTGGCCCTTTTTAATTAAAAAAAACATACCTGTATGTTCACTTTCTTTTCTTTAATAAACACTGAGCTGGTCATGCGCATCTTAGTCCCATCAAAACTGAGTTCCATGAATGCATTTGCAGATGTTATGTCATTCAGGCCGGCCAATCAAGATGGACAAAAAAAATCCCAAACTCAGAATAGGACCCAGGAAAGATGCTGGGGCCAGTGAAAAAAGGTGAATTCAGATAAAACATTTCCTGACCCTAAAGAACTTTAAGGGAACAATTTTTGAAGAAGTATGGCCAATGTGTATCCCTTTTCCTAAACTTCCAAAGCTAGAGAAGACTCAATCATTCTACTGAATGAGAAAAAAAAATGAAACCTGGCACATGCCCTCTTCTTTTCCTTTAGGTCAGTTTTTAGCAATGTCCTGCACAAATTGGAAAGCGTAGTAAAACAAACAAAGATACATATTACAAATTTGACAGAACTTGCAACAAGGCCCCAGTGTGTGCACTTAGCAAATTAGGCTGCATCAGCAAAGGAAATTGTTTATGGTCTTTAACCACATTCAAAATGATACATAATTCTCGCATGAGTCATTAATGTCAACCAGCAGAGCATTTCCCGTCACATGTGCTTGAGAAAGTGTTGACTGTATGCCACTTCACAATTTCCAGGTCCACCTCAACACTACCCACCACCATTATTGACACCTCATTTTGAAATCTCTCCACACACCACTTGAACACTCACTCATCTCTTGCCAGCCTGACGGACCTCTCCTCAAGGCTTTCCACTCTCTCTCTTCCTCTCCACGAGGCTATAAATCAAATTAAGAGGAGGTTGGATGTTTTGAAATGTTCTGTAATCTTATGTGTCAACCATTTTCGTTTTGGCCTACTGAAATTTATCATCGCTTACATGGGAATTCGACAGACCATGGATGAAATTTATCTGAATAGAAAGGAGAATTGTTTATGACAGAGATCATGCCACCCAAATCTGCTGATAAATGTTTTTCGTTTATGTGCCTTTTTTTGTGTTCCCGTAAATAACGTTGGCCTTTTTTGTTTTAGAAAAACTAGTGCAAAGAAAAAAAAGGCCACAAAAGGTTTCGTTTTACACCCAAAATCATGACAGCTAGATAATGGCCTGTGGTAGAAGGTTAAACCGCCGTTTTGTGTCAGAATATCTTTTCCAAAGCAAATTTGGTCGATTGGCACAAATATGCCGTAACCCCTATGAATCTTCAGTAAAGAAGAACTCAAATTAAAAAAAATAGTCCAGAACAAAAATGCCTCAAATATGTCACAGTTATGTAAATCCTAGTGGCTGTGCAGTACTTTACAGGGTGCAATATATATATGTCTGTGTTGCAGACTTGTGGCTTGCTACAATGTGACAGTATTGCAGTCGGGTCAGTAAGAAAATAGAGACTTAGGCCAGTTCAGACCACGGGTGAATCCCTGGATGTACTACCATTGGCTCAACTATGGTCCCAACCTCCCCCTTTCGAGTGAATGGGATTCATGTGGTTGAGGCAGATCATGGAGCAGTTCCTAAAAAGTGAAAAATCATTTTAAACTATTGTTTGAAGATTGTCTTCGCAACTGCTTGAAAATTATGCTATGGTGGTGTGAATTGGCGCTCCTGGGTACTTGGCTTCAGTGTCTGCCACATTCAGCAGCTGCCAACTGCACGTTTTTTCACCTTGGGTGTCCCAAAGGGCCCTTAGGAAATTTTTCGTACAGGCAGTTGACAGCATCCTGGCCTAAGCAAAGGCATTTATTGGAACTCTGAAGCACTGCTAGCCCTGCTATTCAAAAATAAATAATATTTTGTGCTGCAATATGTGTTCGAACAGACCTTTAACATTGGTTTCCCCATTGGACTTTAAGGTGTATATAAAGCCAAAAAGTTTTTTTCTCTTAGTTGTGGGTAGATTGGACTTGCTAAGATTTGACTGATATCCTGGGCTTTAAAAGGGCTTGTTCAGACTGGTGGTGGGAACAGTGACTTCTGTGCAGCCCTTGGCAGCTGTCTTTATGCCATCTGCTCAGCCACCCTCACTACCAGCATTTGTAGATATTACAGCGGTGGTACTAAATTGCTTACTGTTGCTCCCATTCGTTCCTTCAGTGGCTGTGGTTGAGGCTCTTCAACCACGGACAGGGTTTCGGGTTGTGAGGAAGTATTTACCACATTACAACCTCACTGCCAGTCTGACCTAACCCATAGATACCTAACTAACTCATCTTCTCTATCTCCTGTCTTGCTGATAACATTTTACCAGGCTCTAGAAAGTTCATTGCAATTTGAAACGCCAAGACAGACAGAAATGCTTTGCTTCCCTTAAGAAGAATAAGGACATCCCTGTCTGATTTGTACTTCAGTCTGTATCCCTGTTGCAAACTTCCAAACTATTTTCAGCAATACATGAAGTCAGAGTAAATTAAAAATGAAGCCCTGAAAGTATTACAGATTTTGGCTTAACATGCATTTATACCAAGGGGTCCATTTACACAATGTCTTACCTCCTTATAGAAGCTGTGGCTTGTTCTTGGCATTTTTCTTTCTTTTATTATACATATATGTATGTATTTTGAATCTGTATTTAGTAGTATGCCCTAAATCCAGTTAATGGACTTGTCACAAGTCAGTATATTAAAAACAAATTATATGTTGAATTAATACTGTAAGGATGGAAATCTGAACTTCAATTTGAGGTTTACAGCACAGGATACCATTCCTGGAATATGAATGTAAATTTTGACTTTCAGTGAAAATTAACAGCTGGCCTCTCTTCATGCTTCTCTGCCTATGATATGTATCTGCAATCACTCGTCCACCACGCTGTGTTTTCTCAGCAGCAAGTTCAGAACAATGATCAGTTGGCAGGTTGGATGGGAGCTATAAAACAATGGTGCTAATACTGAAGGCTGGCCAGGAATTTCACACCTGGTTTATACCAATGGACATCCACAAGACCTTAGAGAGAAAATGGGCCAGGCTGTGATTGACAATCTGCTTTACTGTTTGATGGATGGTGGAGTCTTGTCACAACTAACAAGTGTGGATAGAATGCTTAAAGAAATAGTAAGGAATGAGGTTTATTCTGCCCACAAACTTGCAGATATTCTCTTGAGAAAGACATATGATCAATACATTGATACTTATCCATCAAAAAATGAGTTGCCAGAATGGTAGCATTCATCTCAGTACTTGGCAAACAAGAATATTAATACTTATAGCACTTTGATCATGTCCTCCACCATAGAAAACAAGAACAACAAGCCCCCATCTCACGTTGGAAAATATTTGTGTATTATAATGAGTCATGCTGACCAATCTCAAGCCCCATATATTTGCAAGATTTTCATTGCCTGAGTTTACCCTATGTGATTATCTCAAGTGAAAATCTAGTGTCAGTTATTAGTCTGACAGTGTTACCAAGAGGTAAAAACTCAAAGTGAGATTGAAAAAAGAGGGGGTGTAGGGGTCAAAGTAAGGTATAGGCTTGTAATTTTATTTGTTACATATCAAATAGAACAAGCATAAAATGGAACATTTCAAGGTAACTTCCATTGTATATAACTGGGTTTATTGTAGGTCCCTAAAGTAAAGGCAGTAGGAAATCTCCAACGTGTTTCGCAGGAGAGTTTCGTGCTTCTTCAGGAGAGTTTTCCAAATAAGACACATCACATAAGAACTTACATTAGCAATATTTTGTAGTAAATGGATAAACAAGTTGTCAGCAGATTTACCAGCTCTAGGGATGACACAAGAGTACACTAGTGTTAAATAATAGTTTAGAAGATAAGCATGGTTTATAGCCTTGGTTTAAAAAGAGCAGTTTCAAAGCAGAAAGTTGTAGCAAGGGTTAAGGAACCTAGCTGTTCCTGATCCTTGCTGTTTTTGTACCAGAAACAAGGGAATAAAAGAGGTTCCTTCTACTAGATACAATGGGCCTGACTTATCAAAGCTTATCAGTGAGGCTGGGTGATCCAGCAAATCTGAAAATTAATTTGCTATTCGTTATCAAATGTTTTCAGTCCTGGCCCAGATCCATTCCAGATTTGCTGGATCACCCAGTCTCGCTGCTGAAACTGTATCCTCTCCAGCCTTGGAGAGCTTTAATAATTCAAACCTAATATCTACAGTCAGACAACCTTGTTTAATGATCCATCATATTGGTTTGGTAATGAACAAGCATTTGGTTGACTAAGGGAAGATTAAGGAAGTTTTTTGTTTACATGTCATATAGCAGCAGGATTTGGGACTCTGACACAAAGGCTTTATTTACTTCAAAAATATATTTTGTGTTGTTCTTTGTTAGAGTTCCTGGGTGCACATGACTCCCTAAAACAAAGCACGTTGACCGCCAATGATTTATGTTCCGCTAAAACTTTCTTGGGTTCTGTACGTACTGAAGCATTTAAACAGAACCTTAAAAAATAAAGCCTTCCTCGGTGTCAGCCTGGCCTCTTAATTAGCAGCACCATGCATAATCATGCATTTTAAAACGCTGTTTACAAGATGCCGCCTGGCTGACATTTACAGGGGAATTTTTCATATTTAACAACAAAACTGACATTCTCCAAGCTTGATAAATAGGTGTAATTAATTTTTGTAAATAACGAAGGAAACTTTTAGAGAGTGCGTTGTGAACTTCAAAAGCAGTCCTGCACAGAATATAAATGCTAATGGAGTACTAATAATTATTAATAGCGCCGGCAAGCCGAGCTCGTATAAAGTGCGGGGTCGGCTAATGTTAAAAAATGAGAATGGCTTTGCATGAAATTGTTAACTGAAAAACTGTTTAGGCTCCCATTATAATCTCCTTGGGCGAAACGTGATTTGTCCAGCCGTTGATGTGTTGTGCTGTTTCTCTATCTAACTTATGGCCTGATTGCGGACAGTTTCTTTAATGTAAAAGTCTCACAAATGCGCTCGTATTTACACAATATGTCTGCTTGAAAAATGTTCATGATAATCTTTCCTGGAAAAAGGGAATCTATTTTAGAAAACACGTCTAAAGTTCTATCTGTGCGATAAACGGACAGGGGACATTGATGACAGCTGTGGCCATATGGTCAGTCATCAGACAGCCATGTAAAGTAAGCTAATCATGGAGAATTAGCAAAAACATGGTCCATTAATGGAAAGCTCCATTTGGGTTAAAAATAATAAAAAACAACAAATTTTTATGATGTCTGCTTACTTATGCTTGACATCTCTTGTTTGCATTGCCTTTACAAATATTAAATAAAGTTATAAGGTTGTATCATGTAGATGTAGAAGTTCCTTGTTTTTGAAGGTACAGCTTCCAAATCTACCTAATCGAGACAAAACATCGTGAGTTTTTGACCTGGTACAAGCAATGGCTTCCTGTTAGTAAAATTTATTCTCCGTCTATCTGGCCAGTTGGATAATTTTAATCTGTACTTTTTCCTATTTGCTTTTATATTAAAAAGAAATGCAGTTTAAATGATTGAATATGTATTTTTAGCCTCATATTAACATTAAAAAAAAACATTCATTGGCAAAATGCTTTTTTTCCCACAGACAAGTCATCAACACACAAAAAGTTTCCTTTGTATTGTAGATTCATGATTTATAGTTGACACGTACTAGCCTGGCAATACAGTTAGCTGTATTCATTCTGCACAAGCTTTAAACTGATCAGACAATTGTCCTAGTGCCAGTTTAACTGCTCCCTCTACTTCCTATTGACATTCATTGAATTAGAAGAAAAAGATGGATGTTGGTTGCTGGTCAATCTATATTTTCAACAGTACTGGAGTAATTTTACAAAGCTTTTCTAGTTCTAACCACATTCACTTTTCTTTGGAAAAAATACACCTATGCAAAATGCCACTGATCTTTCTTATTCAATGAATCTTGAAAAGGTAGTTTAGTGCTTGCAAAACAAATAAAATTCATCTTTTAGCCTAAATCTCTATTATTATTTTTTTTTTTGCTGAGTAAAAATTATATATTAATATGGTGTGTTTATTATTATTTTTTGGAATATAAAGCCCATAAAGGTAAGTTTTAAAAATTTGGGATAGACGCCTCCTAGTCCCCACTGTCTATATTAGTAAGAATTTTGAGCCCTTTTATTTTTAGAATCATTGCAAATCATGCAAATTCCCTAGAGATTGAAGGGCTTCCTGTCTGATAGTGACCAGGCTAAGCAGATCTGTTGGCTGATTGCATCATTTACTCTTCTTTGGGATATACAGGACATGCTTGTAGTTCGAGTCAGCCAATGACATTTAATTGACAACCTAAAAGAACATGGAATATAATATGGAATGGAAGAGCCAAAAAGAAGAATGTTTTTCCCCAACCCTAGCTACATATTATTATTGTTACGTTTTATTTACAAAAGTCTAATATGTTAAGGAGCATTATGCCACCAGCTGGATTGTCCATTTGTAAATCTGTCCAGAAAAAATAGCATTAACCGATAAAAATATTTTAGTATATATCTAAGTATTACCAAATTTTCCCTCCAAACATCCCTTTTTCTCCTAAAGCTTGTGCCAGCATTTGTTTTTTTTATCTTGTTCTCCTATTTTTTATTTTTTTACTTCCTATGACATTATCACCAAGCTTGTAAATGTCTTGCAGAGGCAGTTTCCCAGGAGCCCTTTACTTACACACAGAGAGTATAGTCAGGTTACTTTGTATTTATGTTGAGGAATAAAGAGAAGGATGTCAGATATTGAGTCTTGTAGTTCATTAGAAAACGCCATTGATGCTGGTTTGGATTTCAGTGCGTAAAGATACTATTTGGTCAACCAAAACAGGACGTTAGGATCACACTGGAATCACCAGGCAGTGCTTTGTAAAATGATAAATAAAAGAACATTTACATATCTTGCAAAAAGATACTTTAAGATAAATTCCATAAAAGTTGGTATGGTCTGATACGGCTTCATTATTAAAGGTGAACCTAACGCAAATCCCTTTTTACTGTTTACTAGCAGCTCGTTAGATAACTTCTAATTTTGTTGCTTGAAATTCACCATTGCTGATTTTACCAATGGGTTCTGCAGACCCTATTTTTTGAAGTATAGTTGTCTTAAATAATGCAAAGAAACGGTATTTAAATGTTTTTTCTTTTGTGCCCTCCTAGATATGGTCCGGAAAAAGAATCCCCCTCTAAGAAACGTTGCAAGCGAAGGTGAAGCACAGATAGATTCTGCTGCACCAGAGCAAGAAGATCTTTTAAGGAACTCAGAATTTTCCACTGATCCGATGCAAGAAAATAGTGAACAGGCTAATTCTGTGGAATATAATAGTGAAGATCAAGGTTTCCATGACCAAGAACCTTCTTCAAGCTTTAAAAAAGACTGTGAGGTTTTGGGAACCAACGAGAGAGGTGTGCTCAACTACAGCCACTTCAAGGTTAGAAACCTTGCCTACGATGAGGTGACGGATAGGAATATGTTGACACTGACGTCTTCAGATCCCAGGGCTGCCTCAGAGCCCTTAAAATCCCCACTGAAGCCTGAAATTGATGACACTCAAGAATTAATCTCTGCTGCAGTTGGAGATACCTCAGAGACCAGAGAAGAAAATGACTTGTCACCAAGGGCTGCAGACCTCACGGTGCAAAATCTTAAAGTAGACTGTCAGAACTCTAGTCCAGCCTCGGTGGCCTCTGAAAACCTACAAGTGCCTTTAGATGGGAGTTCAGGGCTGAACAAATCCCAAGCTGTTGTGTTGGTCAGTGACAATTCTGAGTCAGCACCTTTGTCCCCAGAGCTTCAGGATTTCAAATGCAACATTTGTGGCTATGGATACTATGGGAATGATCCCACAGACTTGATCAAACACTTTCGCAAATACCACCTTGGCCTACACAACCGTACAAGGCAAGACGTTGAACTTGACACCAAAATTTTGGCGCTTCATAATATGGTACAGTTCAGCCAATCCAAAGATTTCCACAAGGTGAATCGTTCTGTGCTTTCAGGTGTCTTACAGGACATGAACTCTCAAAGACCCGTTTTGTTCAATGGAACATATGATGTGCAGGTTAGTCTTTTTTTTTTTAATTGAAAGCAATTTCAGATTTTAAACTATAATATGTGGTTGCTTATCATTCTAGGCATGTAACAGTTATTGTTTTGAATGTTTGTTGATCTTAAGAACTGTTAGACTTTAAATAAGTACATTATGTAGAGGATCTGCCTATAGCAATCTCAACTGCATACATAAAAATTTTTTTTTTACAAAATTGGGCTCCTAAAGGATCGTTGGAAATTTGTATCTCTGTGGACCGGAATTTAGCAGTATGATGACAGTGCAGGAAGTAATGCTTGATTTATTTCTCCCCTCTATTCCATTAATTTAAAGTGGTGATCGGTGGTCATGAAGTAACATTGCGTCCACTTATCAGCACTTTTAAAAAAGTAATGATAAACATAATGCTGGTAAGTGGAAAAAACTTGTTCGAAACAAACACCTCTGATCTCTATTGTAGCCCATTATGTTTTCAAAGTGTCAAACATTTCATGTCAAGAATTAAAAGGTACTCATGCTTGGTGATGATCACAGCCTTCCATACTGAAAGTGGCAATCACGCTAAAACATTATGATCTTTCCAGCCTGTTGACACTTTTTAAAAAAGGTGAAATGGCTTTATTTGTGTAAAAATAGGAGCATTTTCCGACTTGATATATCAATCCCTTACTGAACCTTAAATATTTATAACTCGAATGAAGACAGACTGGCTAAAAATCAACACTTTTTTTGTTAATATTAAATGTTATTTCTGCAGTTCTATATTGACCTGCCCTGTGTCAGCCACATACTTTAGAATTCACCCCTGATCTCATTAATTAGTTTAGATCTTCACATCCCCTGCATAATGCTGTAGTCAAGAATGCTGATCACAGAATAAAAGTTATGTTTATTCGAGTATTGTGCAGCAGTGGTCAATTCCACTATTGATCTATTGTACTAGCCATGGTGTATAGTTAGACTGAAAGAGATCTTGGAACTGGAATCAAGAGGCATTTGAGGCTGATTCAGGTCAACTGAACCTACCGTCAGAATCACTATTACAGTAGTCCCGGTATATCGTGTTTTCTGCAATCCCGTGGTGTTGTATTGAAAAGTGCAGTGTGGGGATGCTGGAAATTAAAGGAGGAACAAGTCTGGCCAATCAGAATGCCCCATTCATTTCAATTTAATGAATGGGGCATTCCGATTGACAGCATGAATAGACAGCAGCCAATCACAACTGGGATTTAGTTGTGATTGGCTGCTGGCTATTGGTGCAGTTGAGGAAAGTTGGGCATCCGTGTAACCCCCGCGTTAAATGGAACTACTGCACTAAAATTTAGTGCACTTTACTTTTTAAACAACAGCCTACTGACTAGACCTGAGAAAGTGTGAGAATGTTATCCCTGTAGCCTTGAAATCAGAAATGTTTATTTAAAGGTAGGGGTGTAGAGTGAAGACATCTGACATGAAAGGTAATTCCAACCAGTTCATTGACACTACCTTTGGACAGCTGTGAGTCCTCTTCAAGACTTTTCTTCCTTACAGCCTTAACATGCCATATGCAATGCTTCCTATGCTCTTGGATAGCAGTACATGCTGAGATGTGTACTTGTTCCCAACATACATAGCAGCATGTTTCCTAAGCTGCAGCAAAATAATTCTCCAGTTAATTTCACACATAATAGGCGAAAATGCTGCTTAATACATGTGTACAGCTAGTAATCTGATAATCCTTTGTGAATGGGTATTATTAGTGATATGCTCAAAGCTTCATGACTAGTGCTTTTCTCCTTTTTCATGCTTACTGTACTAATGCTTTTATGTATTGAGTGTTTCTAAAGGCTGTCAATAGATTGTAAAAAGGGTAATTAACCACTTGTATGTTCACCAAGCACAGTTTGAATGGGACTCCAATATTTTACTTAACAGAATTACCAAAATCAGATTGAGGATGCCGATTAGAGGAATACTCCAGTTTCAAGGCTTCTAGTTTTCTTTGGTGTGTGGAAGGATGGTAATGGAAGTAGCAATGAAATGGGATCTTGACCCCTGGTTTTAATGAAGTATTTTTTTTCAGTTTATGTTCTTGTACAAAATTAGTACTATGTACTATAAAAAATTAGAAAGGATATCATTTGATGTATCTATCAAAGTTCTCTACCAGTCTTTTTTAACATTTTTACCATAAGGGACCCTTGAAATAATTTTCAGGTCTTGCGGAACCTCTGTTATAAGAAGTATATCCCCAGCTCACAGTACAATTTTTTTACAGTCAGTTAGGGTCAATGACTCTAACATTGCTGGTAAGTGGGAAGGGTGACCCCCTTATAGATAGCCAAAATAAAAATTGGTGTCCGTTAAACTGAACTGAAGAACACAAATTGCTAATTGTTCAAGGAACCCCTAGAATTGAGCCCTGGTTGAGAAATAATGTTAGAATATTATCAGTAGTTAAGAAATAAGTTCAGTGTGCATAAAAGCCCAACTCAATGTGTATTTGGAATGGGATAAGAGATGAAAGGTCTTCAGTAAACCTAATGCAAATCATATATACTACAAGCAGTGTTCTTTTGTATCGGATTATGTCCAAATAGAAGCCAAGTAAAGACATGATGCCCAGTCACCCTGCATCTTACTGACCTCTTACTCCCACCAGCCTGAGCAGTTGTCTGATGAAAACCGGGTGGCTACTGAAAAGTGCCAGGTGGTGCATCGGGCTAAATGGGGCTGGGGAGAACACTGGACATCTCAAATGTTAGCTGCAGCATTTGAGCTGTGACCATTTCATTACATTGGAACATGGATGGATCTTTGGTGCAGGAACACATGTTCTACATGCCTATCTGCAACCAGCTTGTTTTAAAGCCATACTTTCCATTGATGAGATATATCAAGTTGGTACGGTGGTCCAGTCACACGATTAGGATGAAACTTTTAAGATGAAGCAATGTAAACTGTATACCCCCCGTATACAGCATAAAGCATTTCTGGCAATCCCGGAGATGGACCATGTTCATCATAACTTTTTTTTCTTACTATTATTATTGGTTAATAATTTTTAGTGCTCTTTAGAAGTAAATGACTTCAGTGAGATATGATTGCTAAACTTTTGCTGGGACTCCTATAACATAAAAATTTGAATCCACAATTAAACTAAACATAAAAGAAAGCTATTTAAATTGTGCCCCCTGCCGATCTAACAGCTGGAATATTTAACAAGCAGAAATTCTTGTTGGCTGACAACAGATAAGTTATTTGTATATGTCAGCCATCTGTGTCCACCATACCTAGGTGTCATTTAAACTGAATGACTGCATTCAGCTATAGAAATACATCAACTGAATGTTCAGATGTCCATTTCATCCATGTTCTGTGTATTAGGAAAATGATAAAATGTACAGGGTAGTTTTGAACAAAACATATTAGTTATAAGTAGATAGAGGAAAGCCTTTATTTACTGTCTAGTTTTTATTACTGTGTGTGTACCTGTTGGGGTGATTTCCCATTCCCTTCCAGTGGCATTGGCCATTGTAATAGGACTTAATGGGAGCCATCTTACCAGCAAGGATAAAGACAACAATAAACAAATTGGGTGGTCAAAGGGAGTAAAAAAAGAATTGATGAAAATGGTGAAGAAATGGCAATAGAGTGGAGAGGGAAAACTGGCATTGCTGTTGGAATTCAAACTCAAGGTCTATTTTTGACATAATGCTCATTTAACTCAAGAAAGCAACATATAGACATAAGAAAAGAAAAGGAAATATGTGGGTATCTTTTGGTATTTGAGCAGAAGTTTCCAACTTCAACTTAGCCAGGAAAAGGAACACAAGGTACCTTGTGTAACACAGGAGACCCATGTACTAGAACAACTACTTCCAGCTAACGATGTCATGTTTTGGGGCTTCAAAATTCATGTTGCTCTAAATTGTATTGATTTTTCTAATATAACATTACCTATTCATATTGAAGCCAGGGGCATAAATATGAATAATTGGATCCTTTAGCAAAATTAGAATGGGGGCCCCTGGCCTTGCTCTGTACTGGCAGTGTCAGCTATGACAATACAGTGCCATTGACCTTAAAATAAAGTATGCCAAAGTCAAGGAGACACAGCAGCGAGCTGTCAGCATTGTCAGACTAGTGACCGGTGCTTTGGAAACAATTATATGTGTAGTTGTGACATCAATATGATTAATAATATTAAAAGGGCCATTATGACATTTTTGTATGATAACACAAATAGATCTTTTGCATACCATTGCTCTGTATCGTTAATGCAAAGTTTGTTGAACTCCATAAATTAACTGTAAACCTCAGCTGTCTTATGAGATTTTTTAGAGGTAAAACTTTGGGACTTTTTGACTGCATTAATCATACAAGGTTTTTGCAGTTGGTAGCAGAAGTTCAGCAGGCATTGTATCTACATTGCTAAAAGAGCAAAGCAAATTCTTCTTACTGCATGGAGGGGATCTGCGACCAGCAAGGATCTTGAGGTGTGACTTTCACTTTTTTTCTTAACAGCCCACACTGATGGGGCAATGCTACTACCCTATCTCCCGTAGCAATCTGTTGGTGGGCTATTGTCATTATTTACACCTCTGATTAAAATGCTGCCAGCATGTTTTTTTGTCTTTTTTTCCTTTAGATCCCAACCCTTCTCCACTCTGATCCAAAAAGTTGTCCCATAAGATGTAAATGCCCTTGTTGTTGAGATGCCCCTTAATTTCTGTTCATGTGAACATTGTAGAATTGCAACTACCTATAACTATCCACTTGTAAAAGTGATTTTTCAGAATAGCTTGATTGTTCAATTTACCATTCATTTTTTTTACATGTAAGTTTTGCACTTGAGCTTTTCTCTTTAAGAGTCTGTTGTATGCAATAAGAATGTACAAATTTTAACACCCAAAAATCAAACGCAGCTACACTGCCAGAGCCACCATTGTTCAAAACCTGAACCTTTCCTATAAAGTTGTATTGATCAGTGCAAACCAAAGGACCAGAGTGCATCCATGGGATCAAAATTATCATTCATGACTTAAATAATACTTATTCATTACACCAATATAAAATGAATACATTATGTGACCTTGTACGTGAAGAATAATCCTTGCTTATCGTATCTTATGAAACATGAATTATGCATGCTGTAAGACTAGTCAGAAAAAGCTCAATAATTCCTGTGGCTGAATTATGTTTGTCTTGCTCATAACATGCTGCTTCGGTCAGTGAGTGCTAAAGAACTTTTTTAGGTGATTAAGAAAATTTAATTCAGTACTGTGCTTTTTTTTCCGAAGTGGAAAGTTGTATGAATTGTGCAGTAACCCATGAAGTTTAAGCAACAGTTATCTTAAATGTGTTCTAGTTACTGTAAACCGATGAGAGGTCCAGGTGATTTGTTACAGAAATTTGCATATTGTCATTGCTTTGTGCACTCTATTGAATATATTGTATTTGATTTAAGGGGGCTGTAACCTTGTAATTGATTATTCACTTGTATTTGTCTAATAAGTTTAAATACTTTTTGGGTAGCAGGACAGAGCATAGACAAGCAGTGAGCCTTTTAGGTTGGGAAGCACGTAAATTACTTTTGGTCATTCTAAAGGAAAATATGCAGTCTTATTTTTTATTCCCCATAAACATGTAGAATGAGATTCACTTTCTTCAAACAATCTCATTAATGTATTTAAATGCTTCAAAAATCCTTCTTTCTACTATAAGTTAAAATTATGTAGAGACACTCATAGCTGTTTATTATATTGTATGCTAAGGATCTGCCCATTGTACACTTCTTTCTCCAATGGATAATCTACAAACATCTATATTTAAAATATTTAGTAATAATACAGTTACCATTAAGAAAGCATATCGGAGCATGTAAAAGTCATATCTGTTAGTAT
>NC_092862.1:16114916-16176770 GCF_032062135.1 Pyxicephalus adspersus
ATATATATATATATATATATATATATATATACCGTAGCCTACTAATCCTTTGATGTAATGACTGCATTAGTTTCGTTTTTTTAGGAACTTGGATGAATCAGAAAACCTAGAATGAATCTGATCCTGGATTGAAAACATTTGCAAACTAATATTAAATTATTTTTAAGAAATATGTTAAAGGTTTGCTGGATCACGAGGTTCTGTCATAATAGTCTATCTTCTCCAGTCTTAGGCTGAGTACACATGTGCAATAATTGAAAAGACTGAACGATGCATGAATGAGCACTGAACATATAGCACCATTTTGCTGTATGGAGAGGGGAGGGGGGGAACAACAGAGCGGCACCCAGCTGTGCTCTCTTCCTCGTTCGTCTATGGATCCACCAGGACTGTCGTCAGAACCACGGACGTCGAGCGTTGTACACACATCAGATTCTTGTCCAATACCAGCCCTGAGGCAATTATCGGATGACAATCATGTGACATGTGTACGTAGCCTTAGGCAGATTTAATAAATCACGCCCATTGTTTCCTGATCATTTCCAGTGATACCAGAACAAGCAAATTCAGCTTTATGAAAATAGGGGAACATGAGCAAGTGGCACCTTGCTGTGTCCTCCTCTGTAAGAAATGATGGCGGTTGTCCCCAGTTGGTCGCCCAAGCAAATCTCTAAACTACATCCGGGAAGTACTGTACACACATTAGACGATCACAGCTTTAGTTGTAGATTTGTTTCAGTAATTTGCAAATATAACTTAATGCATGTTTATTTATTTTATATATATTTTTATAAGCCTTTTGACCTCTTTTGATTTAAGTTTGCAACCAATGATATATTCCGAAATAACCAGTGATTAATAAGATTGATCGTTTCCCCTACTGGTGCCAGTAACTAGTGTAAGACTTGCAGAGTACCTAGTACTTTATTGTAATACATTCCAATGAAACTTCAGTAAACCTGGTTAACCTCTGCTGAGAGATCTTGACTCTGTGATTAGTACAGTGATTATTAATTGGGGTGGAGTGGCTATTATGCCATGTGGGCCGAGGTAAACCAGTTTTTTTATTATTCTGGGAACAATTAAAGAGAATGTATTATCTGTCTACGTTTTTTTTTAACTTTAATTTAACCCAGATCTCCTAGATGTAAATAAATATTAATTTTTACGTGTATTTAGATTTTGTGGAAATAATACTCTTTACAAAGTCCATAGTCATGTGACAAACTGTCCCTCATAGGGGCACACAATCTAATGTCCCTTATAACAGTCTAAGGATATTTTTTTAGAAAGTCAATCACTTTACTGCATGTTTCCTGGGATGTGGGAAGAAAACTGGAGTGCCCAGAGGAAACCCACGCAAACACAGGGAGAATATACAAACTCCTTGCAGATAGTTTCCCGACTCGGATTCCAACCTGGGACCTAGCATTGCAAAGGTGAGAGTGCTACTTACTGGGCCGACCGTGCAACATCACTCTTCATGCCCTGTCATTATTATTGGTTAAAAAAAAATAATAAACAAGTTATGCATAAATTAGGACAACTATTTTTGGATTGTTCAGACCTAGCCTGTATACTGAATCTGTTTCCCTGTGATCCACTGCACATCGCAGCCTTTTCCAGGAGAAGGACATAACCAAGGTTCTGTGGCTTTGTGCAGATTTGTTCATGATTACAGTAAAATGGTTCACAGGGATAATTTTTTATTATGCTTCTTCATTATTTTGAAAGTGCTCTAGACCAGGCTTCAATGCATGTGCAAAGAGGTCCAGAACCTGGTTAGAATGAGCAGATAAAACAGTTCCCAAATATGTCATAGGTATTTTTTACTGTTTTAGATAATAAATGATTTTTTTTTATTATTATTAAAATGTGTCAGGTATTTAACTTTTTTACTGTGCTGTACACATCACATAAAGTGAAAAAAAGAAAATATTGCTAAAAAAATGTTTAATTACACTTCATAATATATAATTAACTTAAATTGGAAAATTGAATTTTTGAAATGTTATGGTCTTTATTTTAAATAAAATATTTGAAAGATTATTAACATTTTACACTGTTTCTCTTTTTAAGTAAACATACTTGGTTTTTATTTTTTTCCAGTTCTGTTTTCTTTTTCCAAGACCACACAGCCCCTTTTCATTGCTTTTTAGTATTTAGGCTAATTAAAGGAGATCTGGAAAGCCTGGGAAGACTTAATAAAAATTGCTTCAATATGTTGCATTTTCAATTATTTTTAGGGGATATGTTGGACTTTTCGTAATTAAATCTGATTAAACCGTTCAATCAGGCAGGCTGCTTTTCTGCCAGTTTTTTTTCTTCTTTCCTGTAATCAAACATGTATTTTTTATTATTAAAATAAATGTTTTTTTTTTGTATTTAATACTATACCTTATTTATTGTAGAAGCTCAGGTTGATTCCACTACTGCATGCCATTAAAAAAAAAAATAAAAATTTAGCTACGTTGTGATGATAATTTGTTGCTGCATGTTCATTTAAATATTTGAAACTAGTGAATACCATTTAAAAAAATGAATTTATTTTTGTTTTTTAAGCAAAGGTTAAATGCCTAGTTCCTGTTTGCAGGACAATCTAAAACTATAGCACAGGTTTTTTAGCCATTAAAAGACCCAGAAAATTTGAGACGGGAAGCAAAATTATTGTGGAATTATTACACAACTATAGTATACATATAATGGCCTTGATTTATTAAAGATCCCCAATGCTGGAGAGGATACACTTTCATCTGTGAAGCTGGGTGATCCAGAAAACTTGGAATGGATCTCATCCAGAATATAAAACATTTGCTACAAATAGCTAATTCCTTTTAGGTAATCATTTCAGGTTGGCTGGATCACCCAGCTTTACTGATAAAAGTGTATTCTCCCCAGCCTTGGAGAGCTTTGATAAATTAGGGCCAATATCTTTTTTGTTGAAGTTTCTATGTTTATGCTATGATAGACCTCTGAAAACCAAGATTCCCTTTTCCCTCCTGTTTGTATAAAAAAGCACAAACACCCATTGTATAAGAAAATCCAAACACTAAAATCTCATATTTTAAATATGGCTGCAGCTTTATTTTAAAAATATCTGTATTACAAATAATAATGTATATTGTGACAAAGGATTTCCAGAGCACTATGGATTGTTTAGTGAGAACACATCATTAGTTGTTATGTTTAGATATGATATCTCTACATGGGGCTTCAGATTGAACCATGGTGGGATGGGAAGGCGCCACTGATTTTGCTAATTCAGTTTTAAATGTAACCTGAGCACCCACTTCCCGCCAATTTTTCCCGAAATGTGTTCTAGTGTATTCTCCCTATGTTCCCAAGGGGAAAAAGGCAGCTGGGGCTTTGCCCAGAAGGAGAAAGTTTGTTTCTCAATACCTCTGGCTACCCTGCACCAGACAATAATATCCATGACTTCTGGGTATTAACCCCCCTAGCGGTATTCCCGAGTGTTACTCGGGGTGGATTTTACCTGCAAATAGCGGTAATCCTGAGTCGCACTCGGGGTAGCTATAAACTAAAAAAATAAAAACCACTTACCTTGATCCGTTGTCGCCCCCCATCATCCTGCTGGTCCCCGCAGGTCCTGGGAACACATCATTGCTGCTCGATCTCCATCCAGCGAATGCAGTGACGGTCTCCAGGGTTTCCCGGTGACATCGGTGCATGCGTGGGTGCAGGCGGGCGGATCGTCAGGAACTTTAAAAAATTTTGTATTGGATTCAATACAAAATAGCGGTATGTTTTCGGGGTCAGAGGAAGCCCTTTGCAGAGGCACTTTCACTTTGCCCCGCATGAACAAAGGTGACAGGGCCTCTTCTGAAGCTCAAAAATACATCAGAATGCACATTATCCTCTAGGAACACTGATATAATTGCAGCATTAAGAGCCCAGTGTGACATTTAGGTTGCTAGTTGACGTTGTCAGATGGACTGATGGTGACATTCCAGTTTCTGACCTGCCATAAATCTCTGAAATGATCTCTGCATAACTTTTATTGCATTTTTTTGCCTAATGGAGAATTCTCCTTGGGTGGCACATAGTATGTATTTTATCACTGCACTGTATTTATTATTCATAAGCTAAACCTCAGTGAAAATCAAAGCCAGTTAGGATAGGCTCAGTTTATATAGCTCGCTGCTTTATCTAATAGACAACGTGTCTTGTGGAACGTTAACTGTAATAAGTGACTTAATAGCTGGGGCCCCTTCATGCAAAACATATGACTGCCATCATCTATCGTTCCTTGTTAATTCTTCATCTATGTTGTAGTGTATCATGCTCCCAGCTACAATTCCTCGCTTTGTGGTCTTATTAAGTTACGGCAGTCAAAGAGGATTTCTGATTTGTGTTTGAGACACCTTGCTTCTGTTCATTTTCACTTTTGTTTTACTGAATCTAACAAGCACCACTTCTATTAAATCACAAGCTGAGGGTTTTTTTTATTTGTTATCAAATGCCAATTTTAGGATTTAAGTAGGATGCTGTTGGATCTATCAGTACGTTTTCACTACCTATGTACACATTTATCCTAATAAAGTTAAACTTTAAAAAATAAAATGAGCCTTTGTTGCAGAGATTTTCCCAGCAGGACTTTTCTTTCTGCCAATAGATGTCCTCAGTCTAATGGTCAGCATCATTTAACCCACTTCCTCTTAGTCAAGGTCACCTTGGACCCTCCCCAGTAAGTTAAAATATCTCGGCCAGGACACTATCTGCATGGAGTTTGCAGGTTCTCCCCGTGTCTGCGTGGGTTTTCTCCGGGTACTCCGGTTTCCTCCCACATCCCAAAAACATGCAGTAAGGTTAATTGACCTTGGACTACAATAATGACATATGACTATGGTAGTGTCATATGTCATTATAGTGACACGACTATCGACTTTGTACAGCGCTGCGTAATATGATGGTGCTATATAAAAAATTCTGTGTAATAATAATATTAATAAAAATAATATTAATAATAATAATAATAATAATAATATTATTAATAATAATAAAGTAAATTAAAACAATGAAGCAGCATAGTAATGGGCTCATCTTCCTTGTTCTCCTCCTATTAGCATGCTTCTTGACAACACATAAACTGATTGTCTTATTGCGTCTTCTTTTTCTTACACTCCAGAGGGCTGCAGCTAGGTTGAATTTATGTACTTAAAACTTATAAATTTAGTGATGATGATTACAGGGCTCCTGCATTCATTTGTGACTTTTATATTTACATGGAGTTCCCCTGAAAAATGTAAGCAATGCAAATTCTCCTTTGTCAGTGCTGCACTCTGGCAAAGTCTGCATGCTGTATGCCCTTTCTCTGACTGCTATATGTTGCTACAAGACATCAGGAAGAAGAAATAAACATGGTAACGTTCAACAGGGAATGCAGACATTCACCATTTCCGGAAGTGTTGAATGCTAAATATAGGCTTTCCTAGGCTGCAGTGCTGAAACGGAGAAGTGGTAGGAAAAACCACCTGATGGCAAGGTGGCTATGCCATGTGTTCTTTTGTTCTAAAACATTTATATATACCTGGCAAGTCTCCATAATGATGGTGTATCTAGGGAAGACAAACTCTTTGCTTGTAAAGATCCTGCCATTCACCCCATTATGGCCATTACGAGCAATCCCATTATATAGTGGGATTGCCTGTACAACTCCACAAGACTTTACTAGGGCTGCCCCAGTAATGTTAAAGCTATCCCCCAAAATAATAAGTAGCGGGCAACAGACTAGTCACCAATTGTACATGTGGTTTCCCCAGAGCTGATCATTTTCCTAATTCTAACAAATTATGCCTTGTTCTGCATGATGTTTCCAATGTGGAGGTGGTAGAGGCAGAGCTTTGCTTCATCATGTCAGAACCTAAAGATCATAGTAATGGCATCACCAAATCTCACTCCGAATCCCAAATTCTGACTCCTAAAGCTAGCAGTGAAAGGCAGCAGTGTATCTCACTTCAAATATATATTTAAAAGTCTCAATGCCGAAAAATGTCTGGGTGCTCCTACATACTATTAAATGCACGGCAATTTTTGGGAAGGAGTTACAGACAAAAGGTACATTTTCAGGGTACTGCTTAGGCACAAAAGAAACATTCCTAGATGTTCCCTTTAACATAGAAAACCTTCATTTTTTTGGTTCATATCCATGTTAATCATGTAACAGTAAGTATTGATTCTCTTTAATCAAGGTATTTTGTATATAAGTATTTTTTATTTTATTCTTTATTGCTCTGTTTTGAAGGGTTAAGCACAGGCAGTGAAAGTGCAGAATTCTGGGATAGCAATGAGTCAGTTCCGACTTACAGATAATACATCGTGTGTCACAGCTGACCAATTCAGAACGCTGTTATGAGAGCCATAAAAAGACATAATATTTAGGTGTTCTAAATTGCCATGACTGGTCCATTTAATCATGTCGAATATATAAACATTTTGCTCTGTCACAGATGGCAGGCCATTTAAAAAATACACAGTTATCCCTGTGTTGTGTTCATTTATACCGTATATTGCTTATAAATAGAAAGCTTCGACTTCACAGGGAGCCAAGAAGAATTATGCTTGAAGTTGACTAATATACTGGTTTCCCTAACCAATTTAAGGGTCTTTGGGGACATTCTGGATAGGAAGGGAATCAGTGAACCCATACAGGGGGTATTTTTTATTAAAGAGAACTACTACATTAAATTAACTTGTGCTTTTCATATACCCATACTCTGTAGAATACTCTTTTGCTCTCCTTATTCCCCTGTTACTCATGAGAAGTGAGAAATAACAGTCCTAAATTTCCAAACGGAGCTTACAGTGGGCTGACTGTCCACTTCCTTCATATACCAGTCATCAAACATCAGAGCGAGTCACTTGCTTCTCAGTACATGTAAATATTTTTGAGTATTTTCTTTTCTTTCAGAGGTCAGGGAGTGAAAGAAGTGTGATTATATGCTGTTGATGGACGAGATTGTAAACCAATCCTCCTGTCTGGCCCTTCATAGGCAAAACATACACTTTAAAGTAGTATTTCTCAACCAGGGTTTCTCCCAAGGTTGCTTGGGCTTCCTTGGGCAGTAAGCAGTTTGTGACCCTCTGGTTAGTTTAACCGGCACCAATGATCTTTTTGGCTATCTGTAAGGGTAAAATTATTCCCACTGACAGCAATGTAAGAGGCATTCTTCCAAATGTCTACCACACTAATATACTCTGAGCGGTGGATATAGTAATTATATCAGGGGTTCCCTAAAGACATAAAAGGGTATTTTAAGGGTTCCCTATGTTAAAAAGGTTGAGAAACACTGCTTCAAAAGATAGGTGCTATTATTGGGACAACCTAAAAAAATGAAACGTCAAACCTAAGAAGCATAGCTTTCTAGAGATGGTATACCCCTCCATGCTCCTGCTCCGGAGCTACGATCTTCACCCTTAGCCACCTCTTCTGTTTAGGCTTAATTTTTGGCTATATTAGACCAGTTACTAACCCTTCTTCTACCCAGGACAAAGCCTGCTTCAAGCATGAATGAGAATTTTGGGAAATGTCATTAGTAGATGGAGGATCATCGAGTACTGTTAAAAAAAAAAAAAAAAATGTCCGTAGCAGTTTCTACTAAACAATATTTTGGGCAGAATATGCTCCTTGTCAAATATTTCCATTAGTATATCCTTCTGAAAATGTTAGGTGCCTGGCTTACAAAAAATGCAGCAGGTACAAAGTTTGGGCACTTTGCTTTTATGGCCAAATGCTTGGCTGCACTTTCTATACACTTCTTTTTGCTCGTATGGCAACCCAGTGTATATGACAGACCAAAAGAACACACTAGTTGCAGGAGGTAATGGCAATCAATGACACTACCTGGAAGTGTCAGATCTTTGTCAGTTTGGATTGAGCTCCTACATATGGTTGTATACTCAGTGTCACTTTTTTGCTTTATAATAACTATATGATTTACTAACTATTTTGTGGAATACAATTGGCTTTGCCTGTAAAAAACGTATCATAGAGGAATGTGTCTCTGTTGGTTCTATTAACCATCAGAATCCTTTTCTAACCTGCATGAGAAATGCAACAGGTTGAGTGTGGTCGTTTGGACTTCAAGGACATTTTTAGACTTTTATACACAAGGTCCAATGTGGTTACAAATAACTTGCCTGTGACTGCTGCTTGTACAGATCTTCTTGCATGGGAAGCTTTAAACTGCAGCCTTTCTGATTGCTACAGATGTGTAATCTGCCAGAGTGCTAAATCCAAATTATGAGGTGCTTCCTCATGTCATGACCCATCCGAATGGCCCCATCCAAAAACATTCTTCTGTGTCAGAATCAATCTGCTTAAAATTCAGTTCCAAAAGCTCGAACACACTGCAGCACATTCAGGAATAGCATCAGACACTCATCTGTTCTCAGCACAGTCAGTTTAAAAATGAAATTCTCCCCAAACAGACCAAATAAAATTGCCTTTTTTAAATGTTTTTAGATTTTATGATCTTCTTTTTTTATGTTTCTTTTTCTTTTGTTATCTTTTCATTTTTTTTATTTCACGCTTTTTTTTTGGAAGTTTGTGTTTTCTGTGTTTTTACAAAATAATTTTTTCATGATTTTTTCTTTTATTCAAGTAAACATGAACCAATGTAAGGTAGTAAGCGAGTATACCTTGCCTTAAACTGTATATAACTGAGGATAAGATCCTTTGAAGTATTTCTTTATGGCTTTAACTGGTGTTTTTTATTGTTCCTGGTAAAATGCATGTATTTGGGTTATGATAGTAAGACTCTAGTGAAAGTTTAAAATAAATAATGAAGGTTACCATTGCATTATTGTCATTCTGAAAATACTATTTGCCTAGTTACCAATTAATTATTACTATTTTAGAATTGAGTCAGTAATGGCAGCTACCATTCTGGCATTGGTTTCCTTAAAAAGAATAATTGCACCGAAAGGGCCCTTTTCTCGTCCTTCAGCTTTTCTGGTAACACATTCTGCTGACATATTTGCTATATATATATATATATATATATATATATATATATTGGCAGAAAAAAAAATTACACTCTTTTTTACTTTGTTGGACTGCTTTGATTACAGCATGGTATCGCTTTGATAAGTGTATGCAATGTCACAAATTTATTTCCATGAGTTGCATTCATTTTTCACCAAGATCTCGTATTGATGATGGGAAAGTCACACCAACGTGTAAAGTCTTCACCAGCACATCCAAAAGATTCTTAATGGGGTTAAGGTCTGGACATTGAGGTTGCCAATCCATGTGTGAAAATAATGTCCCATGCACCCTGCAGCACAATTTGAGCCCAATAAATCCTGACAGTGTCATCTTGGAATATTCCCGGGCCATCAGAAGAAAAAAATCCATTGATTGAAAAACCTGATCATTCAGTATATTCAGGTAATTAGGTTTTTTTTTTGGGCAACATTGCTAAACCCAACATGACCAACTAAAGCAACCCCAGATCATAACGCCCCCAAAGACTTGGAGACCCTTTTTTTTTTGGCCAGGTGTTATATTTCATCTGTGCTATAGCTGTTTGCCTAAAGTTAGCTTTAACTAACTCATAAACATATTTTAGCAGTGTTGAAAGAATTTGGGATACTTTTTAAGGGGGCAAAAAAAGAAAGACAGAGAAGTCAAACTGATATTTTTCACTTCAAAGCTAATGTTTAATATTTAGTCCTAGTAGTAAACAAACGAGGCTGCGTTTAACGTATACATCCCCGAAGAACACACCAGTTCCAGACGTCCCGTTCCTTTCACATAGATGGGAGGTGATTTAGAACTTGACCCTGCATGTGTGTGGCATTATGTGAGAGAAACAGGGGAACATACCAGAGTCTACATGACGGCTCACTGATAACAGCCAGATGTACAGGATACATAAAGGGGCCTTTCAGTGCTGCTACACCAAAATAAAAAGGCCTTATTGTCAAAGTAAAAACATGCTCCTGACTAGGAATCCACACTAGGTAAAAGAAAAAAAGACTGTGTGGCAGTTAAATGGGTCAAGGTTAACCTTGTACATGCACAAAAGTAAACAGTCATCTTGATAACCCAGTCCCAAGGCATCCTGTAAGATCTGTCTAAAGTCATTCTCTTTTTTTTCTCCCCCTTTAAAACTCTGTTATTAATAGCAAAGTTTATGTTTCAATATGGATGGATTGGACACTTTTCCTCTGTTGTGCTTTCAGAAATAAAACAGATGTGTGCGCTATCTCTGTTTGAACTGATCGAACTAGAAATAAAACAGCTGATGCTAGACTATACTGTCTGCCAAAGTTAGAGAGAGTATAAAAAAAAGTCCAGCTAGATATTGCAGACAGGACCTTGCATGCAGGCGGGAGATTATCTAGTCTAGATCTGCTTCTTCCCAGACTAGAAACTTCAGGAGGGGGGAACAAAAAAGTTAAACAGACGTAATATGAGCAGTCTGTATACAGAAAATGTTTGCACTCTGAGGTTGGAGCTACAACGCAATTATAGCACTAGTAAAATCACTAGGAATAATTGCTAAGAGTGGAGATTGATTGCTGGACAAATGAGACAAATGGCTCCCTATGGTGTGAGTTACACAAGCCCAACAACAGGCTTCAACTATAATTTTGAAATGTTTGCGCCACTGCTAAGTTTAATATTATTATAAAACTGTATTTATATAGCGCCAACATAATATGCAGGACTGTACATTATGTAGGGGTTGCAATTGACACACAGATACAATGACATTGAAGGAAAGATCTGGAAGAGCTTACAATCTAAGAGGAAGGAGAAATAGCACACAATAGGAGGAGATTTTTTTGTACTGAGCACATTACTATAGTGGATCCTTGTGAAGGTCTGTGGATTTTTATTGCCCAAGATGAAAGCCCTGATCATCTCTGGTAATACTAAGTTTGGAAAAGGTGTTCCACAATCTTGTACAGCCAAAAGCCATGCCAGATGATGATTATTATTATCCAGTATTTATATAGTGCCAACATATTACACAGTGTTTTAGAAAAACCATATTCATGTTGTCCCTTAAAGGGACTCCCAATGTACTGTCCCTACTAAAGCCAAATGGTATTACCACAGTCTAAGGTGAATTTGGAGAAGCCTATGAACCCAGCTGCACGTTTTTGGAATGTGGGAGGAAACCCACGCAAATACGGGGAGAACCTGCCAACTCCATACATTGTCCTGTCTGAGGTTCGAACCTATGACCTAGCGTTAAGACAGCCAGAGTGCTAACCTCTGTGCTGCCCACGAAATACCAGACTGCTATAGGGGACTATTGCAGTATCCACTGTGGGGCGTCTCAAGCTCCCTTCTCGTTATAGAAAGAGGAGGAGACACCATCTTTGTTTTAGTAATGATTATGCAGTAACCAAACCTGTCACCCAAAACATTCTCAAAAGCCCATTTCAAGCAACAATCATTGAGCATCCTTAGACCATCAATGGTCTGGCCATCAATGTCAAAGTATATCTCATGTCAAATCAAGTTTGGTTTGGATAGGGTAGGGAACTGTTGAATTCCCTGATCAACTTTACTGCTGTAGAGAACTATATACTTATTTTGTCCTTGAGACCACTGCTCCCTGTATTAAAAAGAAAAAAAAATCTAATACAAGTTGACACTTGAACAAGAATGGAGGGGACATCTGACAACCAGGATACTAGGGAGATCTCCCTTGCTTTCATGTCCCATGAATGCAAAAGGAAAGAAGATGCAATTTCCACCCCAGAGAGTTGTCCCCAGACAAGCTGTCACCACTGAATGATTTTCCTTCACCATTTGCAATGATGATACCCTAAAATGTTGACTTTTCGCATTATAATCTAGTCGACAGAACAGATAAAAGGGGCAAATCTCAAAATAATAATAACTTACCCTTACATACCAAAACTTTATCCAAAACTAAAAATCCATTTTATTTCTGTGATCATACTTAATTGGCGTTCTCTCTCATTATTGCAATCTACTTACCATGAATGCTATTCTAATCTTGCCTGCCTGCCGGAGAAATGCAAGCATATGGTGTCTATATAGACTCAGATATTACATGCAAGGGTTTAAAAAAATGTTCAACCAAATGTTCAGCTTGTCTTGTATATAGGCAACAGATGTTCTTGTAGAATAGGTGTGAAGGAAGCCCGTGTAATGCGTAAGTATAGTAATTCAAATGGTATTTAAGTGTGTTACATTTATGTAATCTGTCCTGGAGCTCCTGGCTGAATTTCTCTTTCCTCATGACAGATATCCTTGTTTCCTGTTTGTCAGTCTTACATATGTGCCTTTTTGCTTCATTTTATAGCTAGTGGTTTACTTGTCAAGTGTCATATATTACTTTTAGTGTTATTTCTGTCTAAGTAGTTTTTTAGTGAGCCCTAAGCTGCAAGCGGATCCTCGCCTGCCCTGTGATACATATAATTAAGTTTATTTATGAAGTATGACAAGTTTAAAATAAAACTCCATACAAAAATAACAAGATAAAAATGAATAGGGTAATAAATTATAAAATAAACAACCATTTTTTTGCTGTAAAATTGGCTTCAACCTTGAGATTTTCCTGCAGTACTGTTTTCTGCTGCTAGATGTCCTCAGTCTAATTGTCAGCATTGTTCAACTCATTTTCTCTGAGCCCAGGTTGTCCTGGATCTGCTCCAGCCTATGACTAGGTAGTGAATGGCAAAGCAACACAGTCATGGGGTCATCTCTTGCTCATTCTAATTCTCTGGTTACTAGCATTCCTCATAATGTAGCTCCAGTGCTTCCAGATGTAGGTACAGGCGAAGCTTGGTGCCAGTCCCTACCACATATAACAGGACACAGAGCCTCAACATGGATGAGTCCAAATACAACTGTATTGCCCCTAACATGGGCAGACAGAGAACTCGCCAACAATCCTTCCATTTTGATGCTATTCCATGAGTTATTGAGTTCCATATGGCTAAGACAATTTAGGATAAAACGTATCAGAGAAAGGTGCTGCTCAGTGTGCTGTTACATGTGCTAATGCTTTTTGCACATGATTGGCTTCTGGGCTGCTGGGCTAACAGATTGTAATAACATGGTGTTTTTAATAAATTGGAGAAGAGGTTAGAACATCTGCCATGTAGAATTAGGAGGAGAATGAAACAATTAGCAAAAAGTGGCTGGAGTCTTACTATAAATGACCAATTACTTGCACACCCAGTGAAATGGCAGTATCTGTGTGTTTGAGCTTCATGTTTTTCCCCTTGGCATGATTCCGATTTTTTGGACACTCTAGATCAGTAGAAAAGTTTCCATAAATAGTGAAAATTTCCAACAGGAATACAAAGGTGCGATCTTGTTACTATGTGTACCTATTAACTTGTTTTTAAGCTTCCCTGGAACACCTAAAACATGGAGCACTCTGATGTGCAAACACTGAATTGGAGCTTTATCTGCCTCACCTGGACTGTGTACAACTTAAGTCTTACCTGTTTTTAATTTTGGATAGAGTAAAGAAGAGTACAATTCTTGCCAAATGTATGCATGTGACCCTTTTTGGGAGCTTATCTCTCATGTTCTGTATCTGTGACATCAGTAGTATAAATACCAGGATTGGTTATGAGTGGTCATTAACCATTCAACAAAAGTGGCTTTGACTTTTTTAATGAAAAAAAGGCCATTGAGAGAATTTTTCATCACTTTTGAAATATTTGCATTAGGGCTGGAGATAGAAAATGTAATTCTCACAGTCTCTAATCCTTCCCAAGTATATTATGTCTGGTATTTTTCACTAGGAATGGTGGTGAATGTTTTAAGGTTCTACATCTTGTTAGAGCAATTGCAGATTACTTTTCTATAAACAAACTAACATCCAACATATAGTAAATGCTCTTTTTGCAAATGGCAGGTAATCTCAGCATTATAAAAAATCCGTAAACTAGAATTATTAAAGCAGAGTCTGTAGGTGGTAGGCTGGTACATCATGTCCAAATTATAATGGCTATATACATTAAAGTGGACCTAAAATCAATGGTAAAGATTTGCTGTTTCATAAGGAACATCTACAAAGAGTAAATGTACCCTACAAATGTATGTTTTTAAAATTTTCCTAAAAAAATATTGATGCTGCTCCTGTACCAACATTATCATGGATGTTTATCTATAGTTTGAGATCCTCTAAGGCACCAGTGGTTCGCGAGAACATTTTGGTGGTCAGGGGCTCTGGCCGGTTCGCCCCCCTCCCCCCAGCAGGGTCAGGAAAAGGACCCCGCTGCCCCCCATATGGATCACAGGCTCAGAGTGTGTGTCTCTACACACAACCCGCCCACTTTCCCATCGCAGGCTCAGACCTGTGATGGGAGAGTGGGTGGGTTCTGGTATTATGACGTCACTCTGGGGGAAGTTTCTTCCTCTTTGAGTGACACACTGCTCCCCACGCATGCGCGGTCCAGGGTCTGTTCATTTAGGGGTTTGTAGGTCCAAAAAGGTTGGTGACCACTGCCCTAAGGTGCTTCTGACTGCTGATCTCATAGGATTAGGGCTAGGTTCAGACCTGCTTCAGTGTTAAATAATTTTATGCAACTCCCGGCTCTTGGTCCTTTACACTGTAGTGTTGGTTCTTAAAGAACCAATGTCTGCTGATTTGAGAGTGGGTGGCAGTGGTACTTTACTGCTCATTTCTGTCCTGATAGAGGATAATTATAGCTTCTCCCTGGGTTGTGGTAACTGCACTGCAACCTCATCACCAATCTGAACATAGCAAGAGTTGGTGTTGCCACTTATGGTCTGCCTTGAGTTCTCCTTATAGGAGGGGAAGTTGTACCTGTGGAGTTTCAGTGCAAGGATCTCTCTGCTTCACCGTCCTTCATTCAATGAATATTGTTCTTTCTCCATATTTTTGTTTATTGATCATCCCCACCAGATCAGCACTCATTTGGGAAGAAGCTGGGGAAGCAAAACTCTTCTCATCTACCAATATGGCCACCTTCACCCAGCCAGTGCAGAACAAGACATGGCAAGTGCCAAGTCAGTAATGGGAAATGATCAGCAGTAGAAAGCCTACAGCCAGCATTGATGACTAGTTCTTTGCCCTTTGATTGCCTTTGTTGGCTACAGCTATTACAGTGTAGATCCTCTTTAGGAAGACGACCATTAAAAATGGCACAACATTATCTCTGAACATTCAGGCCACCCTGTGTACAACCAGCTGCACATATACTATATCATACAATTAGATTTTGATCAGAGTTTCCCACAAGTGTTTGAAAATAAACAATTTCAGAAATAATGAATGATCGCACTTCTCATCTCCTTCAAGATTTCAAATGCTGTTTGACATTTCATTCTGGCACACTTACTTGTACATGTTGCTTGGCTTTCTAAATATTACCAAGGATCCCACCAATCTCAGTTATCTGTCTTTCTGAGATGTTGCTGTTTATACTCGCGTCTTCCCTTTAATTGTACATGTTTTGATGTGGCTGGAACATATAAGGAAGGAAAGGAAAACATAAGGAAAACTCGTCCCTCTTTGGTTTACAGAAAAAAAAAAAGAATCTTCAAAACAGGTTACATTGCAAGCAGTTTAGAAAATAGAGCAACATTTTCATTTAAATCAACACAAGTGATCCAGACCCTTATTTTTCCTGTGTGTTAAAAGAAGAGGTTCCATTTAACAATACCTTAACTGAAAAACTTTGCAATGTGTTATTAGAATAGACCAGGAGTGGGCTTGAGTGCTGGAAGTCCATGATCTGCACACATTTTTAGTATTTATTTAATTGACAGGTGTTTTATATACAAATCCTGGTCTGCGTGTGGTCCTCGAGAACTAGAGCCGGACATCTCTGGGTTAGCTGTTTTTTGCAAACATGATTAATCATATATCGATGGACATTGATTGGGAATGTCCATTCTTTGCCCAGTTTGACACCTTAAACCCAACGCCCCCCACTATTACTGGTTAATGTAACAGCTAGCAGCCAATAGGAGCGCTTCCCAATTGTTCAACTGTTCATTATAACAGCACAGCTCTGATGGCTTCCTATACCAGTTTGTTGGTTCAGTAAACAGCAGCGATTTCTTGCATTGGAGATATAGATCATTTACCAGGTTCGGCATCCATTGACCAGTGTATAGACATATTTGGTGTTGACAATTGGAGGTGTAGGTGATGTAAAAATATCCGTTGCATTCAAAAACATTTTTAATTTTTGGCAGCAGATTAAAGTAGGGTCATTTTAAAGCCTAATTCTGCCTTTCATTGTCCTGTTCCGCAGTATCCCCTGAATGTATTTATATTTATTTTTTTTAAATATATATATCTTTTATTTATTAATCTTCAGGCTAAACACATGATGCATAGGGTCTTCTTTGCTTTTTCTGCAATGCTGGCTCAGGGATGCAGAAAGTGTTTCTCTGCACAGATATACTAATGTGGTGATTTACTAAAGGAATTTAGCATATTCATAATAATAATCATAATTATAATAATATTATTCACTTACCAAGGTGAATTATCTCTTTGCTAGGTATCATTTACCTATTGAATGGGCTGCAAGTGGAGATTAGCACATATAACTGCATTGCTTTACTAGGAAATTTCTTCATTTGCCTGCTTGTGTGTTGTGGCAGATTTTTATAAATCTCACGAATGGCTTTACAGAAATACTAATCTCTCTAAAGGTCAAACATTAAACACATATACATGTGAACTTTGAGTTTAGCTCCTTGCCTTCAGTTCCACTTCATATCACAATTTAGATTGTGCAGCAGGTACATTCTATTACATTATTTCTTTAAGTAGAGCTACCCTTTATTTATATGTATTTGGTGTCTGTTCTTTGGGCTGCTCAGCATTCTAGTAGTTTGTCAAAGACTTAATGTCATGTATTATCAATTCAAATAGAGTCAGACGCTGGGACAAGTGGGATTTGAAATCATTTGCAATGACTGTTTTGGCCCACAATCACACACCTCTTTGAGAGCAGGTTTGTGGACAAGGTTTTATTAGCTAAATGTCAGTACCAAACATTGGCCCCAGCTGCTCCGCCGAACGGTTCTGATACCTCGATTTAATTCAGATGGATTTTAGAGGATTTGCTAAATATTTTGCTAAATAGAGAAATAGTTTTAGAATTATTTAGTGCAGATATGCTATTTAGGAGATCCTTTTCAAATGTTTTATTTTACCCTTTTTGTGTAATGCTCGTAGTATGTAATTTTTATTTTTTCCATTTCACTAACTAGTCCTGCACCAGTATGGGTAAGAATGAAGGTGTCCATTGACAATACTTTTTTTTTAATATAAGACCAGCCCTATATATAGTGTTATATTTATAAAAAAAATTGCTGTGTAAATGTTGCAATATTTGCACAAAAGGAGCAAAGCTGTATGAATGTTGCAGTGTTTGCACAGTGAAACAGGATATTTTATAATATTTACATTTTTACTAACAAACATTTGAACAAACTGAATTTACCTAAAATACTTTAAGTAGACATTGGTGATTGTATTGAAAAGTGCACTACCAAATCCATGTCAATGTATATGTCCTGTAATGAATACTGCCTGGCTAAAAAACAGCAAACATTCACCGTGATACAATTTAAATAAGCTCATACAATTTCAGAACATTAATTTTGGTCCACAGTTGCATTAGATTTTTATAAAGATTTTGTTTTGATGGGAGCACCAAAGCTGTGTAAAGTCTTTTCCAGCATATCCCAAAGATTCTCGATGGGTTTAGGGTCTGGAAACTTTGGTGGTCAATCCGTGGATGATGTCCTTCCTGAACCAGTCATTTACAAATTAAGTTCTTTAATGAAATAAACTGATCATTCAGCATAGGTAGCCAACATTTTTTATGAGCACCGAACATTGCTGAACTTAGACCTGATCAACTGAAGCAACCCTAGATCATTGGCTTGGGGACTTTTTTAGACGAGCAGTGTACTTTTAATTTATATAAAAATATGCTAAAGTGATCCTTAATACACAAGTAAAGGGAATTCGCTATGTTTATTTTATACGTGGCTGGTAGTTAATTAGGATGAATAGTAAATGTAGCCAGTAACTAAATAACACACATTATATTACATATCTTCTAGCCCAATATTCAGGGCTCAGGGTACACTGAACTGTTAAAAGATAAGGCCTTTTTTGCTTTTTGGGGTGGGCACCTGTCTGGTAAAAATTGGACTTTTGCTAATTTTATCGATAGAAAAAACAATCAATAAGTCCAATATATTTTGCCATTAAACGTGGCAATCTTAGTTCTTCTTCCATGACTTCTGTGAATGAATTATTCCAAAATGTCTACAGCTATATAGGTCAGTGAAGAATTGTTTTAAAATTTATTTACTGCTTGTTTATAGTTTGTTAATACTTAAATAGCAGTAGCCTGGCCTTGGGTTAGTGTTAAAATATACATTGCACAAGAGAAATTCAGAAGTTTCCACCACTGACCTCCTCAAAATTTTGCTTGGCCATCATACATGCTTCAGGCATTAAAGTTTCAGCCTATAAGTAGGAATAATACAGGAAGTATTACCACACAAGTACTACACAAGTGCAAAAAAAAATCCTCTGTTAAGGGGCTGTCATGTAGAACAGATGATTTGTATGGATATTACTTATTAAATATGGCCGGTGTAAAATAAACCTGTCACAATGCATACTGCCCAAAGTGTTTGCAGCAGACTCTGGCCATTCACCCTCCATGCTGTATTGCATCAGTTGCTTTTTTCCGCCTTTACATTTACACATATCAAATCATTAAAAATTCACAGCTGGGATTTTCACAGCAGTTTTTTGCTGGAGGCCCAGAGGAGGCTGGCAATGATGAGTCCGTAAATTGTAAGTAGACTCTTAAGAATAATGGATGTATTTAATCATTAGAAGCACTTAAGGCGCCGCATTCTGGCATTTTTCTGGAAGCCTGAAAACAGAACCAAAATAAGGGACAGAGAAAACAAATATTGTCGTTTATACAGACACGTTAGATTATGTGCGAAGAGGGTGTGAAAGAATCAGGAGGAATAGACTTACCAGTGTTCACCAATTATACGTTCATGGTTATTTAATAGAAAGGGAGAGAGGAAAGTATCCACTTGTGTTTTGTTATTATTGTGTAACAGTAAAAATAGATAGATAGATAGATAGATAGATAGATAGATAGATAGATAGATAGATAGATAGATAGATAGAGTTTTCAGGCCCTTTCAGATGCTGTGCTATAAAACCGTGAAGTTTGCCACTCTTGGGCACACAGCCGGGTGCAGTTATGTGACCAGGAGGAGCAAATTTCACTTTAAACAGAACTTCTGGGACTGCATGTGAGCCCACGGCAGAACACGGGTCTGAAATGTTCCCTATTTTAGTTTCAACAAAACCCTGGACTTGTCTATACAAGTAGAAGCAATAAGGTGGAACCCCTTCAAAGTTTGCACGAGTGGGTTCCATGCATTCAATAGTTGGTTTGGAGCCCATTAGCTGCAATGAGTTCTCTTAGGTGGATGTTGGCATTTGTTACCCAATGGATCCTGTTTACTACAACCACTGAACACAGCGTCTGGCAGTCTGCTGCAGTGACATGTGGTTCTGAATGGGTAACTGCTCTGGCTGTGTAAACTAGCCTAAACCAAAGGTTATATATGGAATTATTTAAAATCAGTAAACTTCCTACCTTGGAGATGCAACAGGAAGCTAGAGGAAATCTCCAAAATGATGCCCCCTCTTGGACAATTGTAACTAGAATTGGAGCCCTAATTGGAACATTTGTAAACTTGTTGGACTTTGTTTTACTAGGACAAATGCCACTAAAGGAGTTATTAAAATAATTCTTACATTTACAAATATGTCTTTCTTTACAAGTGCACAACGACGAAACTATTCAGAAACTATTAAGACAAATTAAATACTGCCTTGGGAAGGTGGTGGAGGTGGTTGAGGGGTTTGTGGTACCTGTGGCTGATCATAGGGAATGAATAGGGATAGCAGTAAGTGCTTCTGCCACTTGCTGTCAGATGCAGAAATACTGAAGTTCCAACCACCATGAGCCACTTGGGAACATCTATTCCCACCATCTATCTGAACCCAGCCTTATTCTTCATAAAAGATGCAATATTGTGGTTGCTAAAGGTAACAACTTCAACTAATTTAAATCCCTTGGTTTTTCTTAGCTCTTCCACCTATACGTAACATGTGTTCTGTTTTGACTCCCTAAGGGCAAATGTCTTTCTAATTGCAGAGTGTTATCAGTATACTGTATTGTGTTTAGGGCTGGAGAGGGTGCTACACAAAGCCACCTAAACTATCTTGCCGATGGCTCCTTAGTAGCCTGGGCAGGGCAGTGTGCAGTGGGTGTGAAATTTGTTTCAAAGCCCCGGAGAGAAAGGAAGCAAACGTCACGTATTTCCACACCTCAGAAATTAAGTGTTTTCTGGATCATAAAAGAGTATTTTCTTTCTGACGTCCTCATCATGGCCCTTTTCTCAGTCTGCCTGTAACATCACTAGACAGGTGTGGCACGCTCAGGGGAAGGGCCCGCTCGGCCTGCTATGACAACCTTTATTTTAACAACAGGCCCTGGAAAGCCATTCTCCCCCCACCTTTGCTGCTGTCATTTGCAGCCTTAAATCACTAGAATAATTAAACTGTTTAAAGTCTTACTGTTTTTTAAGGTGGGGATAAAGTCCTGGCGTCTTTTTCCAGTTATGTCTCGCATGCGTCCTCCTTAAGTGAAAGTATATTTTATCCTCTTGGAAGCCGATGTGGTGGGAATGTTTCTGTCTTCTGCATCTCTGGATGTGGAAAGGTTATAAAATCTTTATGCCTGTTCCTGCCTATCAGTCTGAGAGGTGTAAAAAGAATTGGCACATCGCTTAAGGAAAATAACAATGTTCTAACTTTTAGCTATATTTTCCTCCCTGTTTGCCCATAATTGAAAGGTTTCTCCAAGGGCATTCATGGCCTTGGCTGGCTCTAGGACCTAAAGCTGCAAAGATCACTCCGGTGAGGATACCACAAATTAGGATAGGTTCATGCCGGCAGTCTTTGAGCATTTACCATTTGATTTCCAACAGTTGCCAGCCTCTGAGCAACTTCACCACCATGCTCATTCAAAATGGAAAGTATAAAGGTGCCATTAATGGCCCCTTTCTAGTTTTATAGGTTAGCCATGCGGGAACTGCTGATGGCAATGTCTTTGTGAATTAGCCCCTTTAAGGGTACAAAAAAAACTTGTAATACCTTACAATAGGACTAGCCACAAACTTAACATATTGGCTATGGATTTTAACTAATGAAAATGGACATTTAGAAGTAGAGGTCACTCATATCAACCAGGGGTCATCTGCACAAGCAGGGATTGGAATCTGTGCTTCTGTGTGTGAAATGTGAAATTAATCTGGACCAGGAATACAATATATTAACCAAAAGAAGATTTGCCTATCCTGCTCACTGCAGTCTGTGCTGTCAGCCAACATGATTTGTGGAGGAGGTGAACACATGACTGGGGTTTCAGTTACACATTTACTAACCTTAGATGCAGTTGGTTGTTTAGAGAAGTTTACAATGATGATCTATAATTACCTGTTGTATTGTTTCTGAATTTAGAAATGCTTACTGTAAAAACAAGTAAAAATAGTAACTGAGCTGGTCTGTTGACTGCATGTGGACGCAGACATTTGCAAAGCATTGTCAGGTGCTTAAAGTAGATTTGAACTCTTAATTTGAATTATATTTTAATTGGTTAGGTATTTTACACCATAAACAATTGGCAGTGCTGCAGATTTCCTTGCAGCCACCTTATGTCTCATTATTATTATTATTATCTTCTAGAGAAGACCGTATGTCATTACTAAAGGGAGCATTTTTTGATGTGGACTTTGGACCAACTATTAATAGTAAATTATGTGGACTAGCAATAGATTATTGTTGCAAAATAGGGTAGAAGTGGCCACTTGTATTATTTATGAGAAGTTCTTGTGACATGGTAACAATTGAGAGGCAAAACTGGGAAAAAGGGACAGACAGGCTCTTTTAGCCATGTGCACCATCTGACACTTTTTAGTACACACCTGGCTGATTTTGGGTGGTTGCTGAAAAGCTGCATGACAATACAGGGGAGGCCACCTGGCTATATCTCCTTCCTACTCAGCTTAAAAAAATTTCAGGGGAGAACATTGGATGGGTGTCACTAAGGATGAGTTTCCCCACCAAAGATTTGGGGCAAATACTTTGAAATTCATTGCTCTTGAGTTTGCGTATACTTTAAGAGTTCAGTTGTCATTCTCAAATGTTTTGCATGTTTTGGGATAGTTTATAGAGGTATCAGGTACAGGTCTGGTTTATTAGTGGACACCCCAATGCATGGAAAGGTAAAAATATTTTATTGGTTTAGCCTTATTTCAAAATATTAACCTGAGTAGGCAAACACATTTTTAAAACTCATCCACCCTCCCAATTGAATTACTGAATTACCTGCATAGGTGAAAAGTCAGATAATTTAGGCTATAGTGGAGGAAAAAAATGCTCTGCTGTTAGTCCAGGTCCTAGGGTCAGCCCCCAATCTGCACAAGTATGATCCTGTTTTAATAAATATTTATTTATTTTTGGGAGCATCTAAAATTGGAAGTGCTCTGTAGAGTTGATTGTCAGAAGGATGACATTCGGTAATAAAATGAAGCATTAAGTAAAGGGTTAGCCAGGATATAATAAATCACTTTTAGAAGGAAGTCTTGAAATACCTGGCCTGCTTCTTTCAAACAAGGTTTACATGAAAGTGACAGCTAAATAAGAAGGCATAGGCAGACACGAGCTGGAAGCTATCTTAATTAAAAGAAAGTTAACTTTACAAGACAGCAAGCGTTCTAACATACACGTTGTTGGTAATATTAACAGCAATAAACTCACCTGCCATCAAGATCAGTGAAATGCAGCTGCTTGATGAAAAAAAGAGATCTGGTCTTTTGCTTTTAGTTTAATAGACTTTATTGTTGTTTTTTTAATTTATTAGTCTTATCTAGTAAAAATCATGCACTTATTAATATGATATATAAGTTGTAAATTTCCAGCTGCTTGGCTTCTCATGAACTCTCAGGGTATCAACAACCACAATCTCCTTCTTATCAGGTCACTTCAACCCAAACAAATATGGGAAGGAGGACACAAAATGTTCACAAGAACATAAACTTTGCTAAAAAGATTAACTCTTAGGTATCTTTCTAGTGGTTGCACCAGAAAGTCCTGCTACTCCTGCTAAACTGTTCTTCCAGTGAGCATGTTCCTTGTTAGCAAATAAACATTGCAGCACACCCAATTGGCTTTTCTCTCTCCCCCTGTGCTGGTGTATAGGCAATTAAGGTAGGCTCATTTTCAAAATCAGACATCTAAACTAGATTATGTTAAAACACATTTTATGACTTTTAAAGAATACATACCTGCAATATTTTTTTATATTTGATTGAAGTTCAGTTTCAAAGATGCCATCTGTGGGCAGTGGGTGACCACTCTGAGTAAGTGGAAATCCCCTTGACATAAAACCCCTAGCAATAATCAAGGATGAGACTTGGGTTCTATATACTTAAACAATATTTTCTTTCATTTTCATAGGTTACCTTTGGTGGGACCTTCATCGGCATTGGGCGTAAAACTCCAGATTGCCAAGGAAACACAAAGTACTTCCGCTGCAAATTCTGCAACTTCACGTACATGGGCAACTCTTCAACCGAGCTGGAGCAGCACTTTCTAAAGACGCACCCTAACAAAATGAAAGTGTCCTCTGATTCTGGTAAACCATCCGAGAAAACTGCCAATAAATCCAGCCCCATCCCACGTACTTGTGAGCCTGGAGATATGGGAAAGTGGCAAGACAAAATCACTGTTAAAGCAGCAGATGATATGCCAGTTGGATATTCAGTGCCAATTAAGCCTGTAGATTCTTCCAGGCAGAATGGGAACGATGACACCAACTACTACTGGTGCAAGTTCTGTAGTTTCAGCTGTGAATCCTCCAGCAGTGCCAAACTTTTAGACCATCACAGCCAACAGCATGGGGGAGGGGAGTCAGAGAGCCCTAATTCGGATCCAAATGACAAGATCTTCAGGAGATCAGTCATTAATCAAAATGAAATTGCCAAAAATTCTGATGAACAGCTCTCGGCAAAAGTAGAGAAAGGATTGGCCAAAAAGAAAGATCTCTCAAATAAACCAGCTGAGGATTTAATAGTCACCAGCTACAATTGTCAGTTCTGTGACTTTAGGTATTCTAAAAGCCATAGCCCAGAGGTGATCTTGGTTGGGCCTCTCCTACGCCATTACCAACAGCACCACAATATTCACAAGTGTACTATTAAACATTGCCCATTTTGTCCCAGAGGCCTCTGCAGCCCCGAAAAGCACCATGGAGAGATTTCTTACCCTTTTGCTTGCAAAAAAAGTAATTGTTCTCACTGTGCTCTCTTGCTATTGCACTTGTCTGCTGGGGTGACAGGTAGCCCACGAGTTAAACACCAGTGTGATCAATGCCCATTCTCCTCTCCTGATGTAGATGTGCTCCTGCTTCACTATGAGAATGCCCATGAAGGCCAGGCTTCTGAAGTCAAGCAGGAACCGAATCACCAGCAAGCGGTTGATGGACAGCTGACGAAAGAAAGCAAGGAACACTCATGTACCAAATGTGACTTTAGCAGCCTGGGAGAAGAAGACCTTTCCCGACACTACAGGTATGCCGTACATGACACAATAATTAGAGTGTAACAAATACTAGGAATTTTTTTTCAGGACCTGTGTAAAGGGAGCATTAAGGCAGGTGAGTATGTTTTCTTGCCTGGCCTTTTCTGGAATAAAACCCTGCCTGATCGCCGATTATGTGAATCTAATGGTAAAGGGTCTATGCCATGTCATCCAGCAAACCCCTGCAACAAAATACAGTATATATTCACCTCTCCTTCTCTTGTTCATTCCAGCACTGCAGAATCAGAAGGCCTAGTTCCTAGTTTTGGGGTACCTGTGTCTAGTCCTGTATGTGCATTCCTCTGACCTCTGTAAATACTAAAACACTCAACAGTGGATAGATAGTTTAAAGCAGTCTGCTTCTGGAGCTTTTAAAAATAGGGAACCCTTGAAAATCTTTAATGTACTCAGGGAACCCCTACTATTATCACTATATCCACAGCTCACAGTATATTAGCTTGGTGGTCAATAGGAAGAATACCTCCTAAATTGCTAGCCAGTGGAAAAAATGTACATCTTACATATAGTGAAAAAGATCATTGGTGTCAGTTAAACTGACCTGAGATTCACAAACAGCTCATTGCTCAAGGGACCCCTAGCAACCTCATGAGGAACCCTAAGGTCCCAAAGAACCCAGGTTGAGAAACACTCCTTAAAAGCAGCAGTGGTCTGCGAGAAGATTTTGGGGGTCTGTGGCTCTGGTCAGTGCACTCCCAGGAGAAGGACCTCGCCGGGGGGATGCACTGGCCAGAGCCGTGGACCACATTCCCCGTGCAAATCTTTTGCTCAGGGAAGTGGGCGCGCTGTGTTTCACCACACAAGCCACCCACTCTACCGCTGCTCAAAAGCGTTGAATGCTCTAAAGAGTTTGGGAGAGTTGTAATTCTGAAATGGAGTAGAAGTGTTCAAAAATGTCAAGCAGAGAGGTTTCTTTATGGTTCTGTTGCAGAGGATTGCTGGATTTAAACCTGATAGGCCTGATAAGGTCCCTTTAAATGTGTGTGCAGTATATTTCATTACATGTTATTTTGCGGTTTACCGCTTTTAAAAGCTAATGACAAAATTTCAGTAACGCAAACAGAAAATTGTACACTAGAACTATCAGCCTTCTAATCAAGCAATTAAATAATTATCTTTAATGTTGTTTTCTGGGAAAAAGCTGATTCTTATTTTATCTCCTCATATAATCTGCAGAAGGTAATTTGCTGTGGTCTTCACAATAAATAAATCACATTTACATGTGGTTAGCTGTAGGCTGCACAGTTCATGCCTCCATCCCATACCTATTAATATTTAGCTTGTTTTACTTTTTCCCCCAATACGTATTTATATAACTTTTTCTACTTTACCATGTATTTTTTGTACATAAATCTGTTAGTTTCATTTTGAACATGCGAGTTATTCTTAAAAGGGACATTTTTTTAGTGTCCCAAAATAGACAAAAAAAGCACAGTGTAATAAAACTGCTGAAAATAACAATTAAGGGGAACTCCAGACAAATAAAGTGATGATTTCCTGGCTCCATCCCCACCCTCTTCTCTTCTGGTGCCATGGACGTGAAGAGAATCAGTAATGGTGGGTGACAAATAGGGCCTGATTTATGAAAGCTCTCCAAGGCTGGTGAGAATACACTTTCATGAGTGAAGCTGGGTGATCCAGCCAGCCTGGAATGGATCTGGTCCAGGATTCAAAACATTTGCTAGCAAATAAATGAATTTGAAGAAATCCATTCCAGCTTTGGAAAGCTTTAATAAATCAGGCCTGTAGTGTTTAATTAAACATACAGTCTCTAATGCAGGGAATTACGTAGCAGGAACCATTCCTTCACCTAACAACTACCAGCCATGCGCCCCTCTTGTTAATGCACATAACAGAAACAGTTTCTATTGGCTGAACACTACCTGCCGTGGCATGCTGTACACTGTGGCCAGAACAGACTATGATCCTTCCAGTACATGATATGGTGGCACTATAGAGAAGCGTGAAAAAGAAAATATTTTAAATGTAAAATTTTTTTTCTTCTTTTTTTTAGGAGTTTAGTTTTACATAAGCAGACAATGCCTTTTAGTTCAAGGTCCACTTTATCCTTCAGTACAGATGCCTTTGAGTTCATTTTAGCAAACAGAAAAAAAGTACACGTAACCAGATGTTTAAGTTTACCAGTGATGTTTGTCCTGGCCGCAGTTCTTCTGTAAAACATTTTTGTGCATGTTCCTTTATTTTCTTTTCTAAGCATCAATTAGGGGCCTGGTTGTACAGAACCATTTCGTTATTCCGAGGTATGTTGGTAACCCACAGCATGTTATATGAATTAAACACTTGACCAACATAAAGGTAGGTCGAATTGCTCTTGTGAATCAGTTTGTACGCGTTCGACTTACATGTGCTGGATCATTTCTAGGTACCACTCATTTAGTATTCTGCAATTTCTGCATGTCTGGAGGACATAAGAGCCCCTGTCAAAGCCAATAATGATATTACTTGTCGGAGGTGTGTCTCTCTTGCCTATTTTCTTGTTATGTTTGATTACCAACTGAAATTGCTGTAAAAAAAAAATCACATGTAGATTATATCTTTACTCAACATTGTGGCTTTAGGAGTTTTCCATTCTTCTACAGCATGGGATCTGATAGATCTGCATGCATGTTGAGATTGTGGAGGACGAAGAGTGGTTGCTGGGAGTAAACATGGCACCTGTCAGTCAGAAACTGGAAAACTGTTCCACAAGCACTTGACCATCCTTTGTTTTGATCATGTATACCTGATAAATGAGATATAAGACGGGCTGTTTGGAAATGTTCATGCTGCTATATTATACAATGGGAAAACAGCTGTCAAGCTCGGACATGAAAGCTTTGACCATAAGGACCATAAGTTAGTAACTTGCAAAATGTACTCCAGATTTACTTTATAATTTAAAAAAATTTAAATTTATAAAGCAACTTGCATTCTTTAAACCATGCAGGAGAAACCTACAGGTTTAAAATCTTCCCTCTCTTCAACAACACATATTCATCTTTCTGTTGCACCTTTACTTATCTACCAAGAACAGGAGAAACCAAATTGTAAGACACCTAAATTATAGAATACACAAAACGATGAACTCTTCGTATGTGGGGGTGCTGATGCGTGATGATTGACCGATCACTGCCAAAAGGATTGAGTCTCATGCTACCTGTGCAATGTATTAGTGTGGTGGATTGTAATAGTGCCAGGCCCTTGCTTTGTGTGAGAATGCCAAAGTACGACCTCCCAGGGTATTTAAACCCTTGTTACAGTACTTACCAATAAAGAATATCAGTAGTATTTGCTGACTTTTACTACATTCCCCTTCAATTTGTTGAGCAAAAGGTATCAAAGGAATTTTGTGGTATCTCCAGTTATGGAGGAACATGTGACAAACTCATTCTTCATTCTCTTCACTTTGTTAAATGATGAGAAATGCCAAATTCTTGAAACCTTCCAATGGCAACCCCTATCCTGGTGACATTGCCCGATCTCCTCTGATCTCTTCCTGTGCCTTGGGGAAATGAAGTGATGTGAAATTTTCTCAAAGGACACCGTATAGAAGTCTTAAACATTCTCAACACTATCTAAAGCTGAAAAAAAATGAAATACACTTTTATCATAACCAAAGTGATTACTACTGAATAAGTGAACTAATTAAAAGACAGAATGGGACCCTGCCTGTCAAAACTCTGTAACAAAAATGAACCCTACAACAGTGTAACAATGGAGCAGCAATGCTAATGATTGACCTTGTGTATATTTACTGAAAATAATAAACTAATGTTGGAAAAATAATGACATTTCGGGGGCTGACAGCAGGTGAAAAGTTCTTTTCACTTGTTTATAAATTAGTTTAAATTCATTTGATTTTGTCCTGTTAACAAACGATATGAATAATAAAAATAAATTGAGCCAAAAAAACCAGGACATTTCTATTAAACAGTTGGCAGCTAAGGCTGAATTTCTACCGTGTGTCTGCGTGTTGACATACATTAAACACACATGGGTGGACGTGTATATAGTGCATTTTTTTGCATGTGTACTGAGCTTTGTTTAAGGTTCTGCATGTCTTTTTTTATCCTGGGCACACCAATACAATCTTATTTTATTTGTTATTGTGCTGGACCTTAGTCGAGCAATGCTGCCAAATGAAGCCCCACTTTCATGGTGTGCATGAGCCCTATAAGTCACAGAAAAAGAAAATTATGGATTGCTCCAACTGGCTTCTGACATATACAGACTGATTTCCTAGGACTAGTGTGTCATATTCATGAATTATTTCCTGGTAATCTAGAAATTGTAGAATCTTGAAGTAAGCAGTAACTCTGCTTGATATATGTCTAACATCTGGACTTTAATTACTCCAGCACAAATGTTCTAACCTCCAAGCATGCTTCCAAATCTGTAAGGCAAAGGTAAGCCTTTATGCTGTCCACCCATAAACTATAGCTCCCAGCTTCCTCTACTCTACAGCTGCTATTAAATACTAAAGTCTAAATAACAAAGTCTGTAAAACTCCACAGTCTTTTTTTAGGATTAGATGGGAGTTAGAACTTGGGTTTTTTGTGTCTCTTTGTGGGGGCATTAATGCGGGGGCATCACTTTCCGCTAGTGCTGCAATCTGGGGACACAGATTGCAGTGGAAGTGTTTTTTTGTACTTTAGTATAAAAAAGAAGATATTAAACCTACCCAACTGTGGTTCGAACCATTTAGCTCCCTATAAGGGTGACACTTTGTTCGACTGTTTCTATGTCCAGGTAGAAGAAGGGTATTGTACTCCACGCCTCTACTCCATGCCTATACAGAGATGGACCGGTGCGGCTGCGGTTAAGACACATCCCTACTTGTTCCACTAAAAAGGAATTTCTCTCAAGAATGGATATATTTTTAACTTGGTCTTCCCTCATCACATCGGAGACCTATTGGTACCATCTTTAATTCACTCCTTTCTCAGGATTTGAATGCTGTCATGTATGTGTGTATCGCTTTGCTTAACGCATCACTACCCCTGAGGAAGCCTACATCGGACGAAACATGTCGGGTATCACGGCCTTACATACGTGAATTTTTTGCGACCAATTACACATAAGGCATGCTAATAGATGGTTGTTGTCCAGTTTGCAATTGATTATTACTGATCCTACTGTGAAACTAGGGAACAGTGAATATTTGTTCCCAGAAAGGATCATTAATACAATTTTTGTTTGCCAAAAAAAAACCTTCTCCTGGTCTATTTCTCTTATGTCTCTATTGGAAAATAATTCCTCATTTCATGTTCTTCATGTTATAGTTCTACTATATTGAAGACAATGGTTACCAGGAGAAATGGGGGGTGGAATCAACCCAGTGAGGACACACAGCATTTAAAACAGGGGAACTATACTCCATAGCACTTAACCATCTGTTGCATCGCCATCTTTCTTTCTTCTTCCCAGCAACAATCTTAAGCTGTCTAAATAAGCCGGGGTGACACCTGCGTGCGAGTTCATTTCCCATCAACCAAAACTGAAGCTGCGCATGCACAGCTCAGCTTTGCACTTATTCCTGCTGCAATTAGACCGTTAAGATGTGTTATTGCAGAAGGGAGATTGCCTGTCCCTTTCTACAATAACTATCTGCCTGAAAAGTTCAAACTGGGACTTAGCACTTCAACACTTTAACACCGGAGTTGATTTACTAAATGGTTCTAGGCTGTTCAGATAGCAAAGTCAATTATCTTCTTGCAAGGGATATTTCACTTAGCTTAGTAAATGAAAATGAAACTCGTCAGCTATTCAATCATGTGCAAAGGAAAATCCAGTGTTTAAAAATGTCCTTGCATAAAATTTAGTATACTTTGCAAAGGGAACCATCATCACATTCACTAAGCTAAATAAATTATCTCTAGCAATGTGATAATTTACCTTGGTAAGTAAATAGTTTCAATTACATTGGTAAGTCATCCGCTTTGTCACTTCAAACAAACAAAAATAAAAGTTGAGCTTGTACATGCTAATATAATATTGTTTTTTCTTGTACACAGCAAGTGTGCTGTACTAGTCCATGAAATGCCCTTTTGCCAAATTGGCAGTAATAAACTTTCTTTTCTTCCACAGCAAAAAGTTGGCAATTTGCTTTTGTCTTAGAAATCCAAATTCTCTTCTAGGCAAAAAAAAGTAAAATAATTGCCTACATTTGGCGTGTTTATGAAGTCCTCAATGTGGAAATTCTGTCTAGACCTACAAAACGCAGGCTTGGTCAATCTTTCGGGTTTACAATGCTCCTTTTCTTAGCTCTGAGTTCTTTCCAGGTTAGAGTATGGAAATATTCCTTTCACAAATAGTGTAACTCTGGGATTTTGCTATGACATAATCTGGAAGACGTTCAACCAGAGCAATCTCCAAACGGTTCCACCTCACTGCCTAGTTTGCTCACCTGTCTTCCCGCTTTTCGCAGATTGATATCTTGACATTTCACCTGCATTGAGCTAGAAGTGTGTATGCTATTGATTCAAGAAAGCAGAACAGCAGTAAAACAAACAAATTATACAGTTCATTCGCTACTGGCAACAAAGAAAATGTGGATGTGGGTTTACTTTACTCTTCTTGAATGAATCAGTCATTTTGCTGTTCAACTAGGTAGGAAAGCATTACTGATTGCTTTATTGCCTGTTGTAGGTAATAGATTGTGGCTCACAGGGCCTGCTTTAGATACCACAAGACTTTTCCTGAGTTAATATTTAACCCGTAATGACTTCAGTAGCAGAACAAGCAAATAGGGACTTTTCTTTTTATTTCTATAAATACTAACAGCGTAAAGAGGACCTGTTCTGTGGATGCTGTGCCCAAAACACAGCAAGCAAAAGACGGTTCACCAGCACAGACTGGTCTCCCTGCAGCTCTTGCAATTTTCAATAAAAATTTAGGCTTTGAGGAGTGCTTGGCTACAGGGCCACTTCTATTTTTATAAGCCCACTTCAATGCAAATGATCTTTTCATTGAGGGTTATTTTTGTAAATGTGTTACTGTGTACAAGTAATCAAATCAATCGAATATGTGCATAGAGGGAACCATTTTTTTTCTTTTTTTATGCAGGTTCTGTTTAGTGGGAACATGTGCCTTTTTGTAAGTTGAAGGCACCCTTAAGGTGATAGGCTAGTAGGGGGTTTTGATATTCTTTACAAATTATTTTAGATATTTTAATGCTTGGAGCTAAGTTCGTGTTTTTTTATTTAGATAGCATTAGGTGTATTTAAAAAAGGACGTGTTCTAAAAAAAAAAATGGGCTATTTTTTGCCTGCCCAGTCCCCCCGATCAAAAATATCCAACAGAAGTTCAAAGCATTTATATCTGAAGCTAAAAGCTGTGGCCTTCTGCAGTATATAAAGCCCATTTTCCACACCTGTTGCAACCTCGCTGCTTCATGCAAATCACAATGGACTACCATAGCCATGTATACCTTCTGAGCATCTACATTCTCCCAGGAAAGCCTCATACAAGTCCATAAAGAACCACCATATAGGGATGTCCATTAGGAAGGAAGAATTCAGCCCCCCCAAAATTATAGCAGAAGAAGGCAACATCTAAAGAGGGTAGAATTTGATGCCTCCAATAAGGGAAGGTAGACAGGTAGGAAAATTGTAAAAGTATACCTCCCCTGAAACAGGCAACAAAATATTTCCAAAAAAGAAATAGATGAGTTTTAAATCAAACCATTGTTGGCCTTGGTAGTTGCAGGCACTGTAGAAGAACTGTTCTCAAAATTCACAAACAGGCCTACTGACGTTACCCTCAACTACGGTAATATTCACGTTGGGATTCAGATTGCCAATGTTGTGTTCTTTAATTTTACAATCCTGATTTGCCATTTTTATAACACTTGTTTTATATTTTATTTTCTGGAATTATTCACTTTGTAAAATGGCAATTGCAGCAAAAGTGTCGATCAGAGTTTTTGAAACAGCCATTGATCAGCACTATTTCTTCTACAGAACATCACTATCAAAGCCACTTTTACAGTGGCAGTAAATTAAACGATTTTACAAAAATGGTCCCATTGTCACTTTTCTTAAGCGAATTATTCATCATTGTTTTGAATGCCTTTTGTATGTTTATTGAACTGGTTCTGTTTATCTGCATGACTTGTATGAATGCAGAGTAACACAGATACAAAAGGGAAATTTCTGTGTGTACTACCTAATTGTATTCATTTCCTGTATTAAGCACAGTGTCATTGTTTTTTACGTACACTTTTAGCTCTGTTTGTATTTGTGGTTGAATATGAAAGTGTTGCTGTAATGTTTTGATGCAGTAATGTGGAAAAACCTCATTTCACAGGTTTCCACTATACAGCTACAGGTTGGTCAGGAAATGATGACAAAGATGAGCTTCAGAATTTGTTTCCTTTACTCTTTCTCTAAGTTACATAACCCGCAATTCTTCTCACGCTGTGCAACAAGAGGGCTCTGAATGCAGCTGCCATTATGACTGGGTGTAAGGACATCTGTTCTCTCTTCTTTTCACCACTTTCATTTATTAAAATGGATCTGATACTTATTGGAGCACATTTAGCTACATAAAACACTTGTTTTTTTATACCGTTGCCATTTTGTTTTATAAGATACGGTTGTCAACTTAATACTTTTGTATCATTTCTTCATAATCAATTATAATGCAAATTAATTGCTATATTGTTACTCAATGGGGATGATTTACTAAAGGAATATAGGCTGTTCATTTCTCAATGTGAATTATACCCTTGCAAGGGATATTTCACTCAGCTTAGGGAAGAAGTTGAAGCTTCACTGACTTCATCCATCCAATCAAAGAATGGTGTTTCTTTTAGACATCCGTCAATGTTATTGGATTTTCCTATTTATTTGCCAGCTGACTTTTCAACACATTCAGCAGTAAGATCATTCATATTACTAGTAAAAAGCCCAAATTCCTTTAACAAATCAGTCCATAGATCTTTAAATTAACTTCCCTAGCAGTACATTTCTTTCTGGTTTTATATGTCTAAAAGGGGTATATAGTTTTTCATGAAAATTTATTTTACAGTATAATATAATAGTATGAGTATATTTAAGTTTGAAACACAAAATCATGTCAAAATAATAAATTAAATAAATAAAAAAAAATGTATTTTTTATTTGTATTAATTTTTTTTTTAATTAAAAAAAATAAATATACTCATACTATTATATTAAACTGTAAAATAAATGTTCATGAAAACAATGTACTGCTTTTACACATATAAATCCAATGTATTGCATTCGATACAGTTATTCTGTATTGAATGCAATACAAATGGATTTTGAATTTCCCGCCCCGCCGGCAACGTACACACGTACCAACATCACCAGGAACTCCCCGGTGACACATAGGGCCTGATTTATGAAAGCTCTTCAAGGCTGGTGAGAATACACTTTCATGAGGGAAGCTAGGTGATCCAGCAAACCTGCAATGAATCTGGTCCAGGATTCAAAACATTTGCCAGCAAATAGCAAATGAATTTGAAGAAATCCATTCCAGGTTTGCTGGATCATCCAGCTTTACTGGTCAAAGTGTAACCTCACCAGCCTTGGAGAGCTTTAAAAAATCAGGTCTATCGTGTGCAGAAGACGCCATAGGAAGAAGGAAGAAGACAGGGATCACGGCGATGGATGACGCGGGACGCCGGCGGATCAGCTAAGCACTGTATTTACTATTACTTCCCATAGGTTTACCGCTAGGGAGGTTAACAATGACTAACTCAAAAACCTACCAGATATTTTTACCATCAATTGAAATTTTCTGACCTGTCCAGTTGAGGTTCTTTTACTTCTACTCTGCATAGTAAGATTCAGAATCATTTATGGGAAATCATGTGGAACAGTGTAATGCACTGCTTCATCAAATAGGGAAAAGGGATCTTTAGTAAAGTCAGGTCAAAGATTTGTACTTGTTAGATGATTATCCCCTAAGTAGAATAATTGTGATTGACTCTAAAATCTAGCATGTGTATTGTGATCCCCTGATGCCATCCAGCAATCTGCCATGGGGGATCACTAAACAACCGATGACCATTGTAATTTCCTATGGCAAGGATGCTGCTTCCCGTTCACATTGCCTTTCCCCTCTGCATATAACTGAACAGCATCGTGTGTACATTAATTGTTCCTTCTACTGTTACTGTTACTTCTCCAAAACTGGGGAATATAGACTGTCATAGGAGAACCTGTGTAATCCAAAAAATTTCCTATTATTTTGCAAATTAATATTATTATTATTATTATTATTATTAAGCAGGATATATAGAGCGCCAACATATTACACAGCGCTATACATTAAAGAAGGAATTGCAAATGACAGACTAATACAGACAGTGATACAGGAGGAGAGGACCCTGCCCCGAAGAGCTTACAATCTAGGATGCAAATGTTTCCAAATTCTGGACCAGATCCATTCCAGTTTCCTGTATCACCAACTGTACATTGATCCTCTCCAGTCTTGGAGAGCGTTAATAAATCTGGCCCTTTGTGTAGATTTCTTCTTGTTTGTTATTTTGTCATTAGGATACACAGATGGCTAGTTTAACCCTTTTAATTCAGAATGACCCCTCCCCCAAAAAAGTGGGTATGAAAGGTAAAGCTTAAAATTATGGTGGAGCATAGTTCCAGCCTCTGGGTTCCCGTTGGCAGAGCTACCTTGATTATTTATGTACACTTGCTTAAGGAGAAAAACAAAAATAAGTTCTTTCAGTAATCGTCCTGGACTGTTTTCTTATCTTCGTCACACAGCGATCATGTTTTGGCATTTAATGGCGTGTGGAAGGAGAGGTGATGTCTGCTAGTTGAAAGCTGACAACACCACCTTCACCCAGCCTGTAATTCATCAGTTACACTTAAAACAATAGAACTTTCTTATCGACTTGACAGCAACATGATTTTGTGCCAGTTGTGTGGTAAACCTGTCTAGTCTTCCATTAAATGATTCTTTACAAATACATAAGCACCAACCTGTGATAGAGATATCAGGGGAGACATAACTCTGGATGTCAGGGAAGAGAATGCAATACAGCGTGCTAATGGACTCATTGTAACTGTATGATTTCTCATTATTTACAGCGTGTCTTACATTAAAGATCATTTAATGCCTCACATCACCCCAGAGAACATTGTGTAACATTGTATCAGTACCTAGATAAACAATACAATATGTGAGCCATTTTTGTTTTACCTCATTAGAGAGATACTTATATGAGGCTCCATTTTGTGCTGGTATTGTGAAGTTTTCTTAAAAGTAATTTTTGACAATATTCCCTGCTTCTTGTGTCATTTATTGATGAATATTTTTATATAGCTTTCCCTTCAAATGGTTATCAGTAAACAATTGCTGAACAGAGAAGAAAAAAAGTCAAGCCACTCACACAATAATATATATGTCCATTATTTTCTAATATATATATATATATATATATATATATGGGCCCTTATTATTTTATAATTGTCTGTGTCTTCTTGTTTGCCCTTAATTCTTATCCTCCTCCTTTCTCTCTTTCTACATCTAATAAAAAGAAAAAAAGAAATGCCTAGAGTTGGGTCTTATCATGCCAGTTGTACTTGGCAGAGTTTCCTTTGAGTTTTATTTTTTAATGATTTTACTTGTGTAGAAGAAAATGCAAAAATCTAATTTCACAAAGTCATACCTTTGATTTCTTTTACATCAGAGATAGGTGTCAGAGGGATCACAGTTTTTTAGCAAGTTATAGCCAATAATTAATTCATAGGTTACCAAAAAATTGTAATTGGTTATCATATTGTGTATATAAACCCCCAAAAAACAAGAACAGAATATATTGGAAAATACCGTTCCCTATATTAAGTGGCAGGATTCCATTTTAAGACTAATTTCCCATTATTTGTTCCTACTAACCTTAGGAATTAACACACCTTCTATGGCTACACCTTTTTATCCAGTGTTTCTATAGAGGCAGTCATGATTGTCCCATAGGCTGGAAATATTGCCTTTGTCCATCACAGATATATGATGGATTGATGGGATCAAGTTTTTGATGCCTTCTTTTAAAGCTGGCAGGTGCCTTTACAGACCCTATGATCACTTTGTAATAGTACCCATAACCTCATTACAATGTTGCTCATGTGGGATGATCCAACAAACCCATTTAAGACTCCTTGCAACTAATGAAGAGAGGGCAGATGCAAGACCAGTCACCCTGCACAAAGAGGGAGCAGCAGCGACTGATCTTTATTACTCTACACAAATGCTGAATTTGTTTGGGTTTTCATAAACTAAGATCAGAAAATCAGACCAATGATGAGATTAGAAATGTAATGGTCATTGTCAGAGTTATGTTACCAGTATGGTTTTATATCACAGCTGTTGTATTTTCATTTTAGGAGGGTTCACAACTGCTACAAGTGCCGGCAGTGCAGCTTCACAGCAGCCGACACTCAGTCCCTTTTGGATCACTTCAACTCTGCACATTGCCAGGAGTCCGAGATCACTACATCTAATGGTGGAGAGGCCCATGGGATACCTTCCATCAAGGAAGAGCCAAAAACTGAGATGAAGGTGTACAACCTCGTCACCCCCGATTCTAAAATGGGAGAAGCCATATATGACGGCACTGTGAAGAGGGAAAAGCCTGATGATAAGGACGTGCTCAGGGAGAAATCTTGGTCTGATGGTCCGGTAGATGACTTTCGTAGTGTTGCCTGGAGAGGATCAGATATTCTAAGGAAGAGTCCGTCCTATACGCAGATAGGGCTGGGACTTTTGACCACCGTGTCTGTAAATCAAGAGCAGCAGAAATCTTCAAGAGATAGCCCAAATGTTGAAGCTGCACATCTAGCAAGACCTCTGTATGGCTTGTCTGTAGATGCCAAGGGATTTCAAAGTACAACGGCTGGAGCTAGTGGAGAAAAATCAGGACCGCTTACACCACAGTATCCTACAGGGGATAGCAAGTCCAAGGATGAATCCCAATCACTTCTTCGGGTAAGTAAAATATAATAATACTCTTTATATCAGTTCTTTACATCTTTATACAACGTTTGGGACACTTGCACCATAACCATTGGTGATATTTAGTCTGATTCATTAAATAAAGATGAACTGGGCAAAAGTGGCCAAAACCCATTGACGAAAAAGCACTTGAGTCAAAAAACATTTTTTTTTTAGTTAGAACAGGGTAAGAACATCAGGTTTTTATGCTATCTGGATCCACATTATGGATATTTCTCCTGACTTTTTGTCCAGAGATACGCAACAGAAAATAAGGAGAAATCTTCCCAAAATTACTGTAGGAGAAACATTCTTTTTGACAATGGATATCAGAAGTGCCCCTAAAATGTTCTTCTCCTACTACTGTTCTGGTGACGACCATAACTTTAACAAATGTCCCCAGGCTGAATATTGAGGTTAGATTTCTCTCCAGTGTGTATACAGACAATATATGAAGAACTTGACAAACTTTCCCCAAACTATCCAAAACCTGAAAAAGTTTTGCCTGTAGTTGTCTTTGAAAAAAACAAACCCAAAAAGGTACCTTTTTTTCCTTTGCAGCATGGCTGTGCAGATTTGTAGTCTAATGTAGCCCCAACAAACCCTGATGATTGCATTTTTTAATTTTTTAGAAAGTTTAAAAAGCAAAAATGTACAGTGGATTTGATGGGAGGGGGGTCTTCTTTCCTTCTTTAGGATATGCCATATTGTATGATAAAAAAAAAAAGATAACAGAACATTCATTACTTTTGTCCACTTCTTAAAGATTCATCTGTTAAGAGTGAAAATCTGTCTTGTCTTTATTTATACATATCATATATCTGTCACACTTGGCTGCCCACGAATACAGGTGCACGGGTCTGTAACCCTGTTGTGGGGATTTCACTTATCGAGTGACAGACTAATTTGTGACAAATTGTTTTGCTAATTTGCCTAACATATGTCCCCCATTGAAAATTCAGAGATGTTGGAGGAGTAAAGTTCCCTTTTATCCACACCTCCTACATTTTTTTTTTACTAAAATGTGAAAGCTTGGAACAATAATTTTAGATTCTAATAATTTATTTTAAATGTTTAACAAATACTGCTTCTTTCTGGACAGTCATTTGGTAGAAATGTACCTGCATGGTACATGATGGTGGGCCAGGTGGTTCCTAAACATTGTTGGTGTACCAGTGGTTTCAAAAAGTTCATCTTTCAGGCCTAGTGTTTTGATGAAGAAGTGATGGAAAATCTACATAGTGCCATCTTTTTCGAACCCTGAATTGGTGATAAGGATTTATGGTTTGGTATCAGTGCAGCAGTGGACCACATGTTGTCCATTTTCAAGCTATCGGCCAGCCAACTGTTAACTGTTGAAAGCTTTTGTCTTGAAGCAGTTGATATATCACTTATAAATAACATCTGAAGGGCTTGTGTTTTTCCACTGTTGAGTGTATTAAGCCATCAGACCAGTAACAGAGTAATAATGTAATGTTTCTGCTCAGAAGCAAAATATTGTTTCAACGTTGCATGAATTAGCCAGAAACCTAAAATATTTCACATATTAAAAGACATAATCTATAGGAATAATTCAAAGAAATCATATATATATATATATATATATATCCTAAAAAGTTAATATTATTATTACACAGTATTTATATAGCGCCGACATATTACGCAGCACTTCACGAAGTCCATAGTCATGTCGCTCACAGAGGGCTCAAAGTTAGCAGTTTTTAGAATATTCTAACTCCAATATTCTATACTCCAAGTAAACCTAAAGTAAATAAACTGTCAGAGAGGTTTTTTTACATGCCAGTGTGTTAGCTATTTTGTTTTTGATCTTGTGAATCCTGCCACATAACACAATCTGGGTGGATTCTTCTACCAATCTGGGTGGTTAAAATTACATTAGAAATTTACATTAATTGAGATAAAAATTGATTGATTGTGTTTTTATATCAATACATCTAGTGTTTTCCTCTAGTTTGTTTGGAACGTTGTAACATGATCTTGAGAATTGAACTTACACAACATTTAAAATAGCAAATATAACACACATATATATATATATATATATATTAATATATATATATATAAATTTATAGATCAGACAATATTGGAAAAGCTGAATCCACAGAATTCTGGAGACTTTGATGGGACATTGCTCAGTCTGCTCTGTTCTTTGCTCTCTTTGTTAATGGAATGCCATAGAAGATACAGATCAGTAAATCTGTTGTAGCATAGTTTCTGCCATGGCTCAAATCATAGATGCATGACTGAATTTGCTAGTATTCCAGACTACGGGTTAGTTTACAAAGCATTACTGCACACCTTCTGTGTTGTACCATGTGATATTGTCATCATATTGTCCAAGGGATTAGCTCACCTTATCAATGTGAATACCACATGCAGTATTTGTTGGGGTGTTTTTCCACATCACGTTAACATATATAAATGCTAATAAAAAAAAATGATACAATGATTATTGTACATTATCCCCCTTATTGTGTAATATTTGGGAGAATCCTTGAGGTGACTGCTAAGGAGAGCAGAGAATAAAGCTTTTTCAGGTAAAGATAAAATACAGTGTTGTTTCTTCGATGTAGGGAAACGTTTTTGTCAAACTTTTTCCCTATTTTGTAGCTCACTTCCTAAATACTGTTTAGGGTAACAGAAAAAAAGAAAATGTAGAAACCTCTGTTTCTGTTCTTTTTTATACCATAGAGAGCTAAGGGTTTTATAATCCTCGGGGAAAACTAAAAAGAATCAAGTTCATTATATAGCACATAAGCCATTTATTGATTAAAGAAAATTATCACTTTGAACAGAATTTTCACATAGCTTAGTGGCTAAGATAAAGCTTTGCAGACTTTAATCATTAAATCATGTGATCATGCAAGCAAAATCATTTTTAAAAATTTCTTGAACGCAAATAGGTATTATTTGCAAATTGAATAAAGAATTAATATATACTTTTGCAGAAAGATAATTTACTTTGCTTAGTGAACAGCCCAAGCTGTTTGGTAAATCACTCCCCATGTAACCAATAATTATGCAGCAAAGACAGAAGGTACGGGGAACTATTACTTAATTATTACCTATTTTGCTAGATCAACAGGTGTGTTTTAATAATACAACAAATCATTTTCATTTATATATTTAATAGATGAAGGGAAATAGAAAAAGTTATTTGTTAGTTACCATACAATTTAACGTGCTTTACCACAGAACACTTAGACTGACCCTTAAACCTCATTCTTCACTGAATGATGAAAATAAACTTTTACCAACAAATGTGAAACTACTTTGCATATGCAGACAAAGCAACAGATTCACTGTATTGGCAGCCTTAGCAGTGTATACTTCCCTTTTGTACCCCACCATGTTTGAGCATAGAAAGGAAATAGGGGGTTCAAAGGGTTCAAAAAAGCAAGAATGATTTTAGAAAGTGTTAATGCATTTAATTCTTCCTACGCAACAAAAAGAATAGCTAAATTGTAATGTGTGTATGTATGTATATATATATATATAAATGTGTGTATGTATGTGTGTGTATATATATATATATATATATATATATATATATATATATATATATAATTATCATGGAGCTGTATTTATACGGAGCCAACATATTACGCAGCACTGTACATTAAATAGGGGTTGCAAATGACGGATACAGACACAGTGGCACAGAAGGGAGGGAGGCTACTGCCCAGAAGAGCTTACAATCTAATAGTAATAATAAACGCAATATAGTCTTGTAATGTAATGTAGTTGCATGTTTTACAGAAGTGAAATAAGTTCTATTTAAAAAAAAAAGGAAATAAAAGCTCTACCTAGCGACCTGACATTGATCAGCTTTTCATATGTGGTGAAAAGCTCAAAGATCAACAACTCAAAAATACTTTTTTTGTGCTCAGTAATTAGTACCCAAAAGGCAAAGTTTCATTTTTTTCTTTTTTAGGGATAGGCATATGTGATCGTGGTATATATTGTCATTGTTTTTTACATGTTTTACTTGTATGTAATTTCTGTTGTTCACATAAAGTCATAGCATCTCTTTGAATGTAACATAGCTTCTAATTTGAATAACATTATAAGTTAAAAGAAAAAAAAAAATAAGATTAAAAACGAGTAGTAATGTTTCAGAGACCCCTAAGCACAATTAGGCACAATGAATAGCCATTACTTTATTATTTAGTGTTTTTTTTTTTTAGAATGTTTTTTTAATTACAGTGCATATATATTTCTTGTATTATTTTGTATCACTAGGTTTTAGCATTGTTTTATATACTAACTATATATAATTACATAGTATCATGTTATATAATTTTATTTTTTGTTTCCTAAATGGTATGGTTCGTACCTTTTTATTTTTAGGAGGGTATTGTTACAGTAACTGTAGCATATTTTTTTAATCATAAACAATTCTGTTTTTTTTATAAAGAATTTGTTAAAATGCTAATTTACAAACATTTTCAAAATCATGATTTCAGCAAAATAAATATATGATCAAACCTTTCTCTTTAGGAATTAAGCTAATTTTAAGATACTCATATGGAAAGAATTATTTTTGCAAATCTCAGTGTTCTCTTTTAATGCTGAGGAAAACAGACTGTCTCCTAAAAGTTTAGATATTGTAGAGGCAAGTAACATTATATTGTGTAATTCGTCTAGTGAGGGCCTATGCATGTATTACTGTCACAGTACATTAGACTAACCCTTTATTAAACACAATGGGTGGATGTGACTGCATACATTTGTTATTTAACTTGTACCACATGGAATGGAAGGGTGATTATGTCAATGTAATATTTTCTCTTGGTTTATTTCATTTTGTTGTTTTACGAGTACTCTGAAAAGTCTGTTTCTCTTTCATTAAATCTTTTGAAGATCTGACTTGATGATTTGGTTAGTAGGCCTTTATAAATACAAAACTATATATTTATCACTTTAAATCACTGATAGTGCAACAGACCTAAAACTCATTGAGAATGATGGGTAGCAGACATTGCAAATCTTTAAAGCAGTAATATAAAGTCTTTACCTGTTAAAAGATAGCTGCATGGTGTTGGTATATATCAGCATCAACATTCTAACTGGAGGAAGGTGAACATTAAGGGATGACTAAATGCATGAGCTATATATATATAAAGATATATATAATATAATATATTGCGGTGTATTATTATATTATTAATAATAATAATAAAAAAGATTTATTTAGCGTCAACATATTACACATCACTGTACATTAAATAGGGGTTGCAAATGACAGACAGATACAGACAGTGACACAGGAGGAGGAGAGGACCCTGCCCCGAAGAGCTTACAATCTAGGTGGTGGGAAACGTAACACACAATAGTACTGGAGATAAGCTTACCTGACTTTAGATGTGATTGTTGCATTAATTTTAGTTTTTTAGGCTTTAAACATTTGTAGCAAATACAGAAAATACCTGCTGATCTTGCCATGGCATGTCCTGTAAAAACATTGTTATTTGGTATAAACTGCTAAACCTATTATCATACTGTAATGGGGATAAAAAGAGACAGAGATGTTTAATGTCCATCCTAGATGACTACCATGGCTACCTCCATTGATACATTGGGGAAGTGAGTGTAGCCACCCAGGGACAATCAATTTGTACCATTACCAGGGGAAATTAAAAGAAAATTCTTAAAGAAAAAAAAATAAAATAAATACAATCAGCACATACAATGAATGGTAACTTGCAATATATTACATTTTTGTTTTGCTTCAGCTTTTTCTATTTATCATTAGAATGCAATGCTGGAACTCCAGACAAGTGATTTTGCCTAAAATAAGACCATGCTTCTGCAGGCAAGAGAAGATGTTTCCTAAAGGCCGTTTCAGATCTGCAGGGAGCTACGGCGTTCTCCTGTGGTCTCAATTGTGGTCCCAATTTCTCCCATTCAAGTGAATATTTGGTTAGAAACCATCTTTTGTAGGCGGCTATAATCGCAGCAGCAACAGATCACAGTGTGGCTCCTTTAAGCAACATAGTGCTTTTGCCTGTGAAGTTGTTGTTCAAAGATTTGCTGCCCTGTGCAAATCTGTTTCCTTGCAGTGCAGTTTGCAGCTCCTGGTTCCACCGCAGCAGTTTGCTGTGCCCCTAGGAAATGCAAACTGCATGGTTTTACACCATGGGTGTGCAAGTGCCCTAAGTCTCCTCTTCCCTAGTAATCTGACTTTTATATTCTAACTTCGTAGAAAATCACAAGGTTAGAGTCTGCAGCAGGAGCTGATCTGTTCAGACACTTGTAAGCACATCCAAGACCGTACAGTAACTGGGATTTATATCTCTGAGCTGCCATCACAGTCCAGGACATAAATGCTTACCGTGGATAATGCCTACCCAAAGCTGGTTCAGTCATTTTGGATCGGAAAGCTGATGAGACATTTATGCATTAATTTTTGTATCCAACTTTCCAAAGAAGTAAGTTTTATAATAGTTTGAACTGGTCTTTTAAGTAGGAAATAACACTACAGTGGTATCTCCTAATCTTTAGGAATTGTTGAAATTAAATACTTACATAACATCTGAATTAATTAGGCTGTCATATTCTTTGATATTCATCATAATTGTAGATCCCACGTAACTCCTTGGATTTCCGAGGACATCCCTGCCCGAAGGAGTGCACTAATCCCCAGTTACGTTAATATTTGTACGTGTGATGAAGTGGGTGTAGGAAGACTTGGCAGCTAAAACTATTATTTGGGTGTGTACTATAAGACAGTAGTGATAAAGTGGGTCAAAATGACATACAAAACCTTAAGGAAAAGGGTGAATCATATTGCCAACTAAAGGAATGCTGAGGTAACCCTTTAAACCTCGAGGCTTGTTAGTAAACATATGCTAATATGAGGGTTGCTAGGCTTTTCCAAGTTCTGAGTTTTAAATAATATGCTAATTTACAAAGAAGGATATGCAATTACGTACAGAACTAAAGTGAAAAGATTTAATAATTTTTTTAGTTACCTCAAATGGCTTTGGATTAAAGGTGTTGCCCACTTTCTCCCAATGGTAGATTTAAAAGGAAGACCCACACTGACATTGGATTAAAGGGATCGCCCCACCCCCTGTCAATAGTAGCTTCAAAATGTAACCTAAAGTTTCAAAGTGCAGGTAGTCCGTGAGTTATGTATGAGATAGGGACTGTAGGTTTGTTCTTAAAATAAATTTGTATGTAAGTCGGAACAGGTACATTATTTTATTAAATGCAATTAGGACAGATGTTTGTCTCAACATAATATTAGGCAGTGTGGTGTCAGTTTCTGTATAAAATCCTCACTGAGTTATTCACAAACAAAGCAAAAAGCAAAAACAATTATGGAGCCTAGACATTCATTAAGTTCTGTAGCAAGCTGTGCAAAAAGAAGCAACTGCAGAGTTTGTCTTGGTCATTAAAGACTTACAAGATGTTGCAGAAGTCATATGAACTGCCCCCTCCCCCCTATCAAGCCTCCGTCCTGCACACAAACGAGCAGGGAAGCCCCATTTGTATCTAGGAGTCGTCCATATGTCGGATGCCCTTTACTCGAAGACTACCTGTATAAGGATTATGTCACAAACATGGCATTGAAATATATGTATAGAACTACTGCCACACCAAATGGACATTGTATATTGATTCTTCAATGGGTCTAAAGGGTTTTAACCAAAATACCAGGCCTTCTTCATTTTTAGAACTCCCATGTCAAAAAACAATTTCAGTTATAAAAAGAAACAAAAAAAAAAACACAGTAGAAAGGAAAAATACATACCTTACCCCAAAGCCTCTGCCTATAACCCCTAGGTGAGTTGTTACAGGCCTACTGCTGGGATCATGGTAAATCTAAGGGAGGACAAATGCTCCAAGAACATATTTTTGTGAAATTTGGCATGGTGTAAGGTAAAAATAAAAAATGTTGCCATTGTAATGCTTAACTCAAATGTTGATGTTTCGATGTGAGGTCTGGTTCAATAAACAGATGCAGTGAACAAATGTGCAACCACAATATAGGTGAACCTTCAACCATGCATGAATAGTAAGCTGACTTTCAACAGTTATTGCTACAATTGATTAAAGATCAAACAAGCCATGAAATGCTAGGTTTAAAGCCTGCCAGCCATTATAAACAACAGGATGTGCCTTCAGATTTTATTTATATAGTAATTACACCAGTTTTTAACAAAAATTTGCCAAAAAAGTGTAACACAAGTTTTGACAAGCTAGTGTTTTGAATTTCCAAACTCCCACATCAATGCATTTTTTCAAAAATTGAGACTTGGTCAGAATATGGACCATCACATTGTTTTGTCTTCCAATAGCATTTTTCAAATGCCAAGATTCTATCTTGGTGGCCGGTGCTGATAAACTTTACACCTATTGCCTCCACTGCTAAAAGAGAAAAAGAGACTGACTTGAAAAAACTCAGTAGTCTGGCATGTCAGCTCCTATTGAGACATATTCTGCAAATTGCATTACCTTTGCAGTTTATATTTATTTAAAAAGTTTACACAATCGTTTTACACAATCGCTGTAAAAAGCCATTGTTGGTTTAAGTTGTGTTGTTCATCATTAATTGTGAAGTGTTTCTTTTCTGTGTTTGCAGACTTTTGATTTTTAAGAAGTTCCCATCAAACTTTGGAAGTAAAATGACATTTATAGGGTAGGAGTGGTATATATAGCTTCCTTTTATACCTTTCATGTATAAGCTGTCTTCTTTGAAGACCTTTTACTGGAGATCCACCATCAGCATTAAGCATTTTTCACTCATCTAAAGCAATACAATTATCCACATTAATGACTTAAAGCTACTTTATTAGGTGTGGCGTGCTACTTAGGTTGTGCCATTCATTGAAAGTAAGTAAGCTTAAAGCTGGATTCCAGACAAATGGTGAAATGCACGGTGGGAATAGATATAAGGGAGCTTTTAAATCTCCAAAGGGATTTATATTACTGATGATCTCTGCTTATTTTTTCTGGTCCCTATAGTTTTTGACCTGATATTTTTCTGCAGCAATTAAGCAACACTGCTAGGTCACCTTCCCGCCCCTGGATTGTGATTTGACAGCGAGCAGCCATAGAATGTTAGGGTCACCTCTCTTTTGTCACTATGCTCATTTTCATGGCATGCCAATGTGGAACACATAAGTATTGACCCTTTCTGTATTAGTCTGCTTTATAGGGGTTTGCAGGGGCCAAAATTAGATCTTGTCACTGGCAACGGGATTACTATAGTAAGCGACAGTTGTAGCTGAAATGTTCAACTGTTTTTTCCTGTTGCTTCTTTGCCAACTGGATGAGCAAGGAGTTGATTTCTCATGAAGGGAAAGCTGTAGAATCGCCCTAACCAGCAGAGGAGCAATGTATCACTTATCCAACCAGTATTGTGACCCGCAAGCTTTGCAGGCCTTGAAACAACAATGCAACCCCAAACTATATTATTTACACAACCACATTTCACACGGACGTTCTTCTCCCAAATTGCCATCTTCTATTCACCCCAAACATGTCTTATCTCTGACCAAACAAATTTACATTTATTTGTTTAATAGAAAACTTTATTTTTGGACAGCAACTATTTTTCATGCAGGTTAAATTGGGGCAATCTCTTTCAAATTGAAGATCCAAGGACATTGACATGAGTTACCTGCAAGTCCCATAATAAAACTGTTAGGAGACAATTATCTGGCCTGCGGTCCCGTACTGTAGGCTACTCTGCTTTGGGGTTCCTGTTGGATACTTTGTCTGGTGGAGTGATTACTCATGTCTGACCTTTGGCTTAGTATTCTGGATTTGCCTTGGATCAGAACCTTGTACTGATTTATCTGTGGGCTCCTGGCCCTTTGACAGCCCCTCCCCAGACACCATCCCTTGTACACTAAGTCCTGGGGGTGACCAAGTACTGGGAGTACACAACTACTGTTAAATAGCAATAGCACTTCCCAAATTCAAATAATAAATTTGCTTTGTTTAATTTCTAGCCTATATTGCATTTCTAAACTGCCACCCGCCGTCCAACCTAGCCATTCTTGGCCTCTTGGCAGAAAAGAAGCAAATTAGATCACACAAAGGAAGATTATGGGTAGGACTGGGAGTAACTACATTAATGTGAATTGCACCATTCTCCCCTACAAAGTCCTGATTGTGCTGATATACACAAAAAAGATGAAGGAAAGTCCAAGACCTTGAAGCTCTGCTCCTGGGACAGATGTCAGAAGACAGAGGTTATAGAATTTACAAGACCCTGGACACAGCACCCATGGCACATATGCAGTAATATTATATTATCACCTTGTATTTATATCATGTTACTAGCTGTGCCTTAAAGGTGCTCTCAATCTAATGTCCCTACCATAGTCATATGTACAGTCTATAGTCAATTTTGTGGGGGAAGCCAATTAACTTAACTTCATGTTTTTGGACCATAAATGGAGCCACTCAAGCCCCCAGGAAAAACTTTTAATCCTATATTTATCCATTCTTGCTCCTCAGTAAGATCCTCACTGTGTGGTCTGCTGGAAACTGCAGAACAATCACCGCCAAAGTCTCCTAGCCAAAATCTCCACCTGTAAAGATCCACCATTGGGATACATTGAAGTTGACCTTTCGGAATGATTGAAGATTTTTATCTATTAAAAAAGATAACCCTGAGGAGGAGACTTTTATGGTTGCTTGTTCTTTCCACAGGAAAAAAGTAGACCCTTCCTGCCATCTGTATGGTTTATTTTTTTCCCGGTCTGATTCTTTACACTGAGGGTTTATTATTGATCCTCCTCCCTATGCAAAGTTTTAGCTAGGGGCTCTCAATCTTGACAGCACCAGTCTCTAATACTTTCAAGAAAACTTTCCAATGTTGCTTTACGAGCCCTTGGATACCCTTTCCCTCTGTCACATATAGCAGCCAGTTGTAAAATGTGCAATCCTATACTTTAATAAGCCAGGCTTCCTCTGCGTTTTCTCCCTATGTGGGTAATTGAAAGGGCAGGGTGATAGTATTGATTAGTGAGTGAGTCTGGGCAGGTTCTGTCCTTTTCTTTTTTTGTTTTTTCAAGAAAACATCATTAAATCAGTAGTTTCATAGTAAAATCAATTCCTATAATTTGTTAATCTGTGATTTAAAAGAAAAACAAAGAACAGTTCTAACACCTACACAGGGAAAGTTTTCATACTAAGTTTGGTTTGTGTTTTTTTTTTATCAGATCATAAATAGCTTTGATGGTATCAATGTTAGCACAATAGTTCTTCATAAATACATGCTATAGACATTCTAATGACAAATAATCTGATTGTTTTATGGAAACACTTAGCTATTATGACTTTTTTTTCTTTGTTTTACAATGAGCCTTGGTTCTACTTGCAGAAACTGGTCGGCTTCATTTTAATCTGTTTGCCTTGGGATATCCATCAGCTTTCATGTAGATCCCAGCCAATTAAAAGAATAACAGACATTAAACACAAGGGATTTATTTAGCTGCACATTTTTTTTTTTTAAGTTTAAAGTTTTTTTTTTTTTTTTTTTAACAAACCTTTCAGGACTAAAAGCTTAGTATATAAAAAAGTTTAACCATTAAAGCTTCCTTTGTGATATAACAAAAATGAATCTGAACACAGTTTTTATGTGTGATATTGGACTAGTGACCCCACCTGTAGACCAATAGCTGTTCATTTCAATTGAAAAAGCACACAGTTAAGAGTATTGAGCACAATTCAATTGCAGACGTTTCATGTAGTGTCTTAAAGAAATCTATACAGTATGTGTGTATGTGTGTGTGTGTATATGTATATGTATGTGTATATATATATATATATATATATATATTACACATTTTCCCCACCACCACCACATTTCTTCTTGACCATTCTAAACAAAAGGTCAAGTGTTGAGAGTAGCTTGATCCATGATTATGGTGGGCAAAGTCATCACACTGCTAAATAAGGTACTCCATTTATTCTGTATTTCAGACTGTTTCGCGAGCGCCTTTGTCCTTGATAGATAAATGCTCTCTTTCTCACATTAAGAGGTTTGCTTGGTGAAAAATGGCCTTGCCTAATTATATTGTGTGTGTGCTTCATAGTGATAACTCACAGAAATGATTTTGCCAACAAGACATGGAACTTGTCAAAGCATTTTTTAAAGGGAGAGACAACCTAATCTCCATTTATAACCTGTCTTTTCTGATTACCAAACAAAATGGATTCCCTAAGAACAAGTTGAAATCGTAATCACACCACAAATATAAATATATATATATATATATATATATATATATATAGAGAGAGAGAGAGAGAGAGAGAGAGAGAGAGAGAGTGTGTCTCGTAGTATTAAACAGTTATTGCATTTTTTTATCATTTCTCATGTTTTTATACCACTATACCTTTAAGGGGTCAGTTTATAAAACAGTAAATCTGACATTCACTGAATCTTCCAGTTCTATGTGTTTCAATGGTATTATTGCAATATTTTCCCTAAAATTTTTTTAAGCAAGATGGGAAGAAGCTGTAGGTGGTGATAGCCCCTGTATTGTGACCCAACTTTTGAGTAACACCCAAAAACAGCTAGGTGGTTACTGATATGTGCCGGGTGATACGCTCGGCTAAAAGGGGCTGGTGAGAACACTGTAATGTATTCTCCACTATGTAATCTTTCAATATATATCCAATTCACTGATTTATAAATAGACCTAAAAAATATAGCTACAGCTAACAGAATTATTATTTGAGTTTTTCTCCATGTTGGAGTTAAATGAAAGGATTGAAGTGCTCGTTTCATTATATGGAATACATACTCATTATCCAAGGTCTGATCATTTATTCTGTAGCTCAAATATTAGTTAAAAATGTTACATAATACAATTATAGCTATATTATCTAAGTGTTTCTTCTAGCCTTGATTTTAAGTTTTTTTTTTCTTATGAAATCTAAATGTTTTTGTCCTCCTAAAACATTTATGCAAATATAAGTCAAAACACATGCTTTCAGAGATGTTTCATTTGTTTTTTTACCAGATACGACTTCTTAAGCAATGCTCCTTTTAAAAAAGCATCATCTTTCTTTATTTCATGATGTGAGGGTCAGGGGTTACATGGTTGTAGATACCTGTGTTTGTTTTTTGACATTGTTAAATTAGCAACCTTTCAGACCTCTGGTGTGAAAGAACATCCAGAGTAATTGAACATGCCACTGGGGAGTTTGGTTTGGGTCAGCCTGATTCCTATTATGTTGTCTTGTCAGGAACTAATAATTAAATCTGAGGGATGCTTGTTACATGTTCGCAAGGGGACTCAACAAGTTACGTGTTTGAGGTCCACCTTCCGATAAAAGAGAAGGCCACACAAACACTTGTTTATCAAGTTTACTTTATATATATATATATATATATATATATATAATTACAATATTTGTAGCAAAAGTAGAGATACAAAAAGTTGTGTATGAAAGCAGTTTTTATAAAGTCTGCCCAGTAAAGCTTTTGGTCTTTTTTTCCTCCTCTCTCTGAGACCAAGTGATATGTTGAAGGTTACCGGGAGATTGGTCTGAAATTTAAACCTTTTCCAGTTGTAAATCACACTGGGTTGGTAATCGGTTTGCAGTCTGTGGTTTAAGAAAAAGTCTACACCTTAATAGTTACAAAGAATACAACTAAATATGGACAGAAAATTTTAAAGATGAACTCATTGGACAGCCAAAATGCTATATACTTATATATATTCCCATGCCTTGTTTCTGAAGCAGGCTTCCTCCAGAGGTTTTTAGAAGTTCCTTGAGCAATAAACAACTTGAGCCTCTCCGATCAGTTTAAGTGACACCAATGAACTTTTTGGCATTCTGTAGGGGTGGCATTCTTGCCACAAGCCAGGAATGTAGGAGTTATTCTTTCTACTGACCAGCAGACTAAGCCACTGTAAGCTGTAGATAAATTAAATATAGCAGGGGTCCTCTAAGACCTGAAAGTCCAGGGCCCCCCCATGTTACAAAGGGTCAAGAAAGTCTATTCTAATGTATTCTAATGCCCGTCTTGTACCCTTGCAACAGGCCAGTAGCTGAGGCCACCAGCATTCCCCTTGGTTTGTGGTTTTTGGGACTTTTACCATCATTCCTGAAGCATTTGGAAAACTAAAAAATAAACAGAAGCAACTGTTATCGAGAACACTGCTTTGCTGTTTACGGCCTGTGAATATTTACATTACTTTGCAAGCTTGATGAGCATCAATCACCAAGTTGTGGCAAACTTGAACCTTAACCCTAGTTGTCACAACTGGAATTGGTAGACAAAAGAACCATGATACTCTGGATTAAGGTGAGTAATGATCTGTATTCCCATCCTCTAGATAAAGCGAGTATTACATTCTTTATTAGCTTGGGGGGACATTTTAATATTTTAATGAATGCCCAAAGTTAGGCTTTAAATCAGATCCAGCTGTCTAGTCTTCAGCTATTTGGTAACAGAACACCTTTCCCCTCCAAAGGTTAAATGGCTGCATGTCATTGCTGCAGACAGGGCTATAAAGAAATAAACACAGTTACTGACACAATAGGGTTTAAAGCAACATATACGTATTGTGTTGACATGTGCCGAAAAGGCAAACTCCATCTCTAGCATTTACTTATTTATTGCTTGTTTACTCGGCAGCACAGCCCCTTTAAATCCTTGTTTGATCCTCATTGTAAGCCACACAATATTTTTATTTTTTCATTCAGTGTTAAAGGCAACAAATAGTGTTTTATATTATCTTCATATGTTGTTGCTCATTATTTACTCTATCACATAAGTAACAAAATGATCTACCTTTCTTCAGCTCTGCTGAACAGTTAAATCTAATTTACAAATATATTTAGGAAACCTCATAGGTAGATATGAAGGGAAATTAGACACAGATGTTGCAGAACAAAAACTTCTGCTTTGCTGTACCTAAGTCACCATGGGTGCTATACGAGGGGGTGCTGAGAAGTTCCTGGCTTTGCCCCCTTCCAGATGAAATAGAACAATGAGTACACGGACATATGACAGCCTAATATCCTAGTATGTTTGCGATAAAATTTAGGTATAGGTGGCTCCTAATATGACTTGTCATGTCACATTAATTATTGAGCCTTGAGAATCAATGGCCATGCTATCAGTTTACTGGTTGCCCTTGCACCACTTTTGGTTGGTACTAACCAGTGCATACCAGAACCATCCCACAAGATCTGCCATTTTGCTTTTAGTCAGTCATATAGTCATCAAAATATCACATCTATAACCATCCCAGTCAGAATCCCCACTCCAGATCCTTGCTGCAGATCCTCTTGCAGGCTAATTGATCCAATTGGTCCAAAGTCATTTAGCCTTGTGTTATCCAAAGTGCCAAAAAAAAAAGTCCAAAGAGCGTTGGAAAGATTTTTTAAGCTTTTCTCAAGAGAAGAGTATGCATTCCTGTTTTCCTGCATTTTTTATATCATTCCTGAGAACTAGCTGCTTACTAATGTCATATATATCCCACCCCTTGACAGGTGCCATTGTAACCAGATAATCAATGTTATTCACTTCACCTGTCAGTGGTTTTATTGTTTTGGCAGATTTGTGTAACTAACATTATCAGCCTGACATTCTAATGGCTGGAGTTCTACCTAAATATTTATAACAGGTGGTGTATAAATTTCCTTGCTATATTTTGCATGCACAGATTTCATTGCATTTATTTTTAAGCCCCTTAGTCATTTTGTAAGTAGACTGATTTATGAAATTGTAATGTCTGCTTTTACTCCTCGTTTAAAAAAATATATATAAGCATTTATAAATAGATTAACACCACTTGTTTTATTACATCAATAAATCTTCGCAGTCCCCCCTTCTGAAATTGTTTTAGATGCCTGTGGTATAAATTCAGTCCACCCTTTTGTGCTGTGTAATCTACAGCGCCGATGTCCTTGAATCTCCTCCCTTACATTTCAGTTTTGACATTAATATAGTCACACAAATATAACACTCTCTCTTGCAATTGAAAAGACCTCTCTGGGCCAAAAAGTATGTTCTGACAAATGAGGTAACACTTTTTTTGAATTTTATCATTCTTCTGGTTTATGGCCTGGAACTGATGCAATTCGCAACAATAGTCTTTGGAGAGACATTATAGTGTTCCAGTCAAGTTAAAGATCACTTTGAAATGTGCCTCCTTCACCTGCTGTACGACTGGTGTTACATTTATAGCAAAATCCATTTTTGTTCACTTTATATACTTACAACAGAGATGTTTCCTTATCTATAACAGTTATGTATGGTGTCATTGTCTCAGTTGGGGCCGAAAATAGGAATGATGTAACCGCAAGAGTAGTGTTGTGTCACAATGAACATCAGACTCTTGTTTCATCACCCATCCATTGGGAGCCTTTTTTCTTGCACCTTTGCAAAAGTGCACCTCTGATTGCCCCCAACATATATTTGTTAATGTAAAGCATAACTTTTTTTTTTTGTATTGTGTAAGAAAAATGTATAGATAAGATTAATTTTTTAGGCTGCAATGAAAAATCCTGCAAATGAGGTTCTAGTTGAGACTTTCGCTGAGGATCCATTACACCAATGTTTTGTTTTTCTGAACACTATTGCCTGTTACATTGATAAAGGGGACCATAGCATCCCTGAAAGGTCATAATGGCCCAATGGAACTCCAGTAAAGAACTGAATTGGAACCTAGCAATAGGAAACGACTGGACCGGTCTCCCTCTTAAAGCGGAAGTAAACTCTAAAAATAAAAAAAAAAATGCTCCTGGTGGCTTTTTCCTTATTTGCTTATACTGCACGATGCACACTACATGCAATGTAGAGCCCAGAGCTACAGTGTGGAATCCTGACGTTACTTCATCAATGGCCAAACAGGACCACAGGGGACCCGTATGAGTCAATTTTGAAAATTGCACCTGTGTGTTTACAGCAATGACAGGATCTTGGACCTGTAATTGCTGCAGGGTGCCCGGTAAAAGCAAAGTGTCCGATAATCATCAAGTATACACAGAATTCTTGCTGCTTATGGCAAAAACTCACCCCCACCAGCATGAGCTTAGCTCCTCTTTAAACCATATACAATGGCATATTGCACTTTTATGAGACACAACTTTCTTTGAAGAATATTTAGCCTGTTGCTATAAATGAATCATTTTATTCTAAGTGGAACATGAAGTCGATTAATGAAAGATAAAAGGTCATTGAATTAAATTCATTCTGTTGAGAACTCTTATAAATGTGTATTGATGACAAGTCTTGACAGCCAAAAGCTTAGCTCTTAGCCTAATTTCCCAGTGTGCAGGGTGAAAAATGAAGGCGCAAGTCTTTTCTGAAAGAAGATCTATTGTAGAATGGCATCTTAGGGAAAAGGATGCAGGTGGTCTCTACTGGGTGGAACTATCAACTACTACTTGTTATAGTAGTTTCGAGATCTAGCAAAATCTTTGCTCCAAAGTTTTTGGTTCCTTGAACCCCTCCTTTCCATTTTATGGAGTTGCGCTACTAATATAATCATAATTACATTTCTCTTGTAGATTAATTGCATTCACATGTTTTTTTCCTTGCTTAAACATGTTTCCAATTGGAACTCTTTTTATCTGATCTTTATAATTTCCCATGCATGGCTTATCTACTCAAAGCTTGTGTTCAGTAAACATGGGTGTAACTTTACCTTGCTGTTAGCTTATCGAATCATCTGTTTAGTCATATGACAAGATCATTTTTTTGTTGCATCATTTAAACGTCAAAATCTTCATAAAGGACCAGGACCCCTGTCCAGGACCCCAAGATGCTGTGTTTATGACCCAGAAGCTACATATAGCTGTTTTTTGTTTTTGTTCTCCCAGTGTTGCGATTTACAAAGTTATGCCACACAGGACAGCGTTATCTTGCAAAGCTCATCCCACACTGTCCCATCTTCCTTCTTCCGCCAATATCAGGTGATACCCTTTGGAGAATATAAAAAAAAGTGTTGATTTCACTGTATGTTCGTGAGGTCAGCATTTTCTTTTTCTTACATTAGAAGAAAGTTAATTTTGGGCATGCCCAGAAGGAGCGGACCGCAACCTCGTGGGATACTTGACTGTTGTATCCCAGGAGAAAGCTGCAAGCTTCCCATTTGGTCTTTACTGCCAGCTTGGGGTCCCCACTTCAATGGTAAAAAAAATGTTAAAAATTAATTAATAGGTAATTAAATTAATAGGTAACAATGATGATAGGTCCACTTTAAGTTTGCATGTTCCTTGTTAGTACATGAGATCCGCAGTATAACTGGGTCCTAGTGTGAGCTCTATACAGAAACTGCAAGATACCAAGTCAAATTCACTTAACACCAAATATAAGTATATTAATATATATAAAAAAGTTTTATTTCATGCAAATGTGCATTATTTGTTTTCTTTTATATGTTACTCAATTTCTGCAAGAACCTTGGCCGTCATCCATGTTGTTTTTTTAGGATCAGTATAGTAGCACCATACATGACTTTCCTTTTGTTCTCTTAGATTAACCATTGGTTACTTTATCCAAAATTTAAACAAAATCAGGTTAGTTTTGTTTAATGAAAAATCGCAGGTTTAGATAAGTGTATTTTATATATGACTGGTATTATGGTTTAATGGTATAGTTTTAAGTCTTTAGTTTTACGTTGACAAAGTTTTAACTATCATTTTAATTCATAAGAACTGTTATAAAAAAAAAACTTACAGTTAACTGTGCCTTTCCACAATGAACAATACCTATTTATGTACCACAATACAAAAAAAAAAAAAAACTGCAGTAGATAAATTATAAATTGACCTGCAGCAGTTTGTAGATGTGCTGACAAAGTAGAATGGGGCTTAGTCAAGACTTATCGACCTGTAAATTGGAGTTACCAGGCCATGATGAGTTAGATTCCAGCAATATGATTAATAGTGCCACAGTCTACTCTGGCTGATAAAATTTGTTTTAAAATATTATTTGATAATTCACTGCATGAGAAGATATGCAGTGTCCATCTTTCAAGTGGGGAGGCAGAGATCATCCACGCCATGTCTTCTCCAACTTTTTATTAATCATTTTTTTCTGTTCATATACGTTAAATACATTGTAGGCTTCCAGCTGCTAGGGTTTAATATATTGCTAGTTAGTGACTCCAGGGGCGACCTTAATCTCCCAGAGGCCATTTTCATTCTCTTAACAAATCATTAGTATTTGTCAGCAAATTTTTTCACTACTATATAGCTTCGTCTAGTGTTCTAGCCTGGTTTGAAATAAAAGAAATATGAATAGAGTAAAATATACCAGCTATGGCCCCATCTTTCTGGAAATGCAAGATGTCTGGCTGACTCTGGCTTTGGTGTTTTCATGTAGATTTTACCAGGATAGCTTCTGGTTATGTTGACCCCACCACTTCCATGTGTTAGGCTGGCTTGGCACAAATGTGACCTCAGAGCAACTTGGGAAGAAAATTTTGAGTTACGTATTACCTTCCAGGAAAAACTATATATTACTGGAGAAGACATCTTATGTATGGCTTTACAAGTCCATAGTTGTGTCATTAACTCTCCCTCAAAGGGAACTCACAATCTAATGTCCCTACCATATTCATATCTCTTTAACACATTCTAAGATCAATTTAGAAAGGAAGACAAATAACCAGAATGTTTTGGGTTAGCGATCGATTGTTCTGTATTAATATGAGAGCTTAACATATTAACATATATTTTTTGCACCTATCATAGAGACATAAAACTGTTCAGGCTGTATTTACGAAGCAAAAGGGAGCAAATAGAAATTAATTGTTAGAGCTTACATTTGCATCAGGCCTGATTTATTAAAGCTCTGTTTGGAGAAGATCATGAGTAAATCATAAATTGATCCAGTAAACCAGAAATGGATCTGATCCGTGATAAAAACATTTGCCAAACATTAGTTGGATTAGTTATTTTGCTGGATCACCCATGTTCTCTCATCTTAGTCTATCTTCTCCAGTCACGGAAAGCTTTTATAAATCAGGCCCAATATGTGGGTCTTGACTCTTATTTGTCTAAGAATTATCATTAAATTACCCACAGCGGATAATTTCAGTTTTGAAAAACTCCCTCTAGGAACAACCTTGCCCTATTATTACAATTTTTTTATTCTGGATTTTTCCTAAAAAATCTTACCCCATTTCCAGAGCCCCAATAATAGCTAGCGGGGCATTGCTCCAATATAAAGTAGATTGTTTTAGCATTAAAGCTGACCTGAGAGGCACAAACTGCTCATTGCTCAAGGAACCCCTGGAAATCTCTGGAGGAACCCTATGGATCCACGTAATCCTGGTTGAGAAATACTGCTCTAAGCTCACCTTGTCCATAAAAGTCAATATTTGAATTCAAATCCTTCTGCCTGTATCTGAAACCACTGATCATAATAATATACTACTTTAGGTTATCTCTGTGAATAAATGTTTCTATCACATGCTGGTTAAGTTGCCATGCTTTGTGTCGAGTTTGTTTTATCACAGGAGGATGGTGGGAGGAAAGGGAGGATGGTGGGAGGAGAACCTGAATCACAGATGCTTGATGTAGAACTTTATTCTAGGGATCAAGGTGAGTATTGTTATAGCCCACCAATGGGAAAAAATTCAGCCTATAACTATGAAGTTCTGTTCATTGACCTTTAATACGGACAATTCATTTCAAGCCCCCTTTGTATTGCATTTTAAATAAAAAACATTGTTAGCTTCTACTCCTATTTTATGAATATATATATTTAATGTCATATACGAGCAATCAAAATGTCTATGTATACCACCATTTTTATAAAAGGAACAAAGGACAAGGGAGAGGAGTGTTTTTTTTACTATTATTATTTTTGGACTACAGAATAGTATAGAACTGCATTAGATGGAGTTATGTACTGATCAGCAGCAGAAATCTAAGGCAGGTGACGTGTGTTGAATGGACATAGGCCTCTTCACATGGTTCCTGTTAACAGGTTTTTCAGGTTGGATGAAGCAGTTTATACACATAACCTCAGGCTATATGACGAAAACGGCAAAGCCGCAGCAGCGTGTGACAGTAACTATTCTCCAAACGTCTTTACTTTAGCCTGTCTGATTACTGTCTAGACAGCAAAGTACTGGATGCTCAGAACAGTTAAAAATTTTTCGGAAATGTCACTCAGAATTTTATCTTGTAAAATCTTTTTGATTATGAAGTTAGGTTTATTTTGCATTAGGTGTAAAATTTATTGGTTTAATGGGTAAGTGCAATAGAAAAAAAAATTCTATCCCTGGTCTTGTGAGGAATAGAAATTGGCCCTCAAAGGACATGTAGTTTGACTATATTCACTTCTTTTGTTAAACTTACAACAAAAATATTGTGAGTGTGAGGTGTCTTTAGTTTTGCTAATGATGGGTACAAATGTATAATTGTTGGCTTTGCATTTACAGCAATGTTTCTCATCCAGGGTTCTGTGGATCCCTAGGGTACCTTCAGAGGATGCTAGGGGTTCCTTGAGCTATAAGCAATTAAAGCCTCCCAGGTCATTCCTCAGGTCAGACACCAATGATCTGTAAGGGTGATATTTGTCCTAATGACCAGCAATGAAAGAGGAATTCTTCATACTGTCCAACAAACTAATATACTGTGAGTTGTGGATATAGTAATTACAGCAGGGGTTCCAATAAGACCTGAAAGTTATTTCAAGGGTTCCCCCATGGTAAAAAGTCTGAGAAACATATGCATCATAAAGACTAAAGTGTACAGTGCCTAATTGTGGCCCTGTGTATATTGTCTGTGTATTAGTATACTCTAAAAATGTTTAGTTTGGTGCATTTGCATGACTGGGAAAACAATCTTTGCATTCCTGCAATTCCCTACATTTCTACAAATTTAATTTAAAAATACTAAGTACAACAACATACTAAAATTCCTGTTGATTCAGAAATACAATGAGTTTCTAAATGGCTGTAGGCTGACAATTTTTGCTCTAAAATATCTTGCAAGGTTGTCCAAGTTTTCCTCTTTCCCCATTTTTTTAACATGAGAGGGCAGTACATTCTGCAGTTCAGCGCGAGAGAACTCAGATGGGGCTGACAACAACACATTTTAGCGCAACAGAAGCATCATTGTCAGTCCAGGTGATGCATTTTCATTACTACATTCATGTGTTTACCCTTTTGGCCAGATTCCTCTTCCAACTTTAAAGGTGAGCGCATTCTTCTGAGAGGCTCCTACAGTCCTGACTATCACCATTGAAGCAGGAGAGGAAGGTTGTACAAGGTAGATTCATGTTATAGATGGCTACAATTCCATATGTCAATGTTATTTTTATATTACTACTACTTTTTTTATTATTACTACTGACCCATCTTACATTATTGCATAGCTTTGTTATTTTCTCCCTTGGTACTCTGCACACATTAGTTGGGTGGCATTTGATACCCCCACCCCCTACACCTCTGTGGCCACTTGCACAATTTGATCTATTAACTAAAAACACATCATGGAAAGTTTAACTTGTCAGGGATTAAATTAGAGGAAATACTAGGGGGAACCAAATGGCAGATGGTAATTATTACCACCTGGGTTTAATTCACAGTGTTTCTGTAAAATAGTCTCTGACCTCTTGACCACTGCATCATTTTGCTAAGGTTTACGGAGAGAAAGTTCAAGGTTCAGTTCTGCTGGGGAATTTCGGTTGAAATAAAAATAGAATCAACATATGTAACACATGAATCTGTCAACCAAGTTTACTTTTAATGATGCTGTTCCACTCAAAGGCTTGTATATAAATGAACGTAGAAGGCAGTCTATGCATGGTATAGCATTACCTAAAGTACTTGCAATGTATAAAGCTAAAAAAAAAATTAAAGCTGAACACCAGGCAACAACCTACCAACAAAATTGCAACTTGGTTCAGTCTTCAGTCGAGCAATACAGATTGGTCTGTGTCCCATTTGTGCAAGATAACTGGATTGGGCATTGAGGGCTGTACCATTACACATGGAATCTTTTCATTCCAGTGCCGTATTCATCAATGTACAATAATGTTGATAAACTGGTCACAAATTTTGGCAAATAAAAATGAAAATAGGATATAAATATTGCAACTTTTTTGGAAAGATGAGAATTAGCATGCCCATCTTTTGAAACACTCAGCTGGTTGTTGAGGTTGTTGAGCATTTACATTAAAGGTATATTCTCGTCTGAATTATAAAGTCATCTTTTATTTGTCTCTAGGTGGTCCCATTTTTTTTTTTTCTTTTGTAAATTGACAAGCCAGAAGGTGACCTTTTACATTCGTTCCTCCAGTCACTCCTTTTTCACAACCTTTCATTCTTGTTGTGAGATGGGAACTTCATCGTGAATCAGTACCCATGGTCCAGGGATAAGCCATGATTGACATGAAGCTTCATTCCCCAGCCATAGAAAAATATGGAACACTGATAGTGCCCATTTCACGGATCCAGCGGCATTTCTAGTCAACCTCAAAATATTTTTATTTCCTAAATATTAATATTTCAACATTAACACACACAAATCACTAGGATCATCTGCATCTGGACTGACCCCTTCAATAAAAGTGAGACCCATTCAGTTCACTGCTATGACCCTATCAGTTAAAATATAAAATCGTTATGTACAAAAGAGAATTGCTTCATACTATTTTTAATGTCAAATGAAAATATAAGTTAAGTTTTTTTTCTATGAATTAGTGCCTAAAAAGTCCCTTATGGTTTCTCTTTGTTTTTTGGCTATTGTGTTGGTTGGGATGTGGCACTTATATTTTACTTTTTTGTGACTTTGGGAGCTGGACCATGTTAATATATTGGATTTAAAGTGGAAGTGAACCCAAAACGAAAAATGACACTTACCTTCAATCCTGCAGATCAGTCTATCTGTCAGGAGGTTTCTTTCATCGGGTCCCGAGTCGTCCCTGATGGTGCTGCCATCTTCTCTTCTTTTCTCTTCTTCCGTGTTCTTGCTATGTCACCTGATCTCACATTGTGCAGGCGCGAGATCGGGGGGCGTATATGGGGGAAAAAATGACAATCCCACTGCGCATGCATGAGATCAGCATTTTTTTCCCCTATTGATGAAAGGGCTCCTTCTGCGCATGCCTGAAATGTCTGAGGTATCGCGGAAGGCTCTGCGCTCTCATTTACTCAATAATTCATTGAGAATTAAGGGG
>NC_092862.1:16178180-16191632 GCF_032062135.1 Pyxicephalus adspersus
ATATTTTATCCCTAAAAAGGGTAATTTTGTAAACACGCTGTCATATTTTCTCAAGAATAAAACAAAATGTGATTTCTCATTAATCTTTCACACAAAAGGCTAAAGCAGCATTTTTGCTACTTGCTGACCAAAGTCAAAAGAAAAAAAAAATATCCATCTAAATGGAAATAGAACGAGCAAAGGTTAATCTGTTGTATAAGAGGGGACACTTCTAAAATTGTATGGAATTTTATTTAGCTTCTAATTGTTATAAAAGAGGAAATGACATTTTCCTAAAAGAATTCTTCTTTATGTGTGTGTGACGCGCATTGCAGCCTGTTTTATCCGGGATGATTTATGGTGTCATAAAGCACTGTTCTAGTTAATGATCATATGAAAGTAATTAATGAAACAGATGTGAAGATGTACAGGTTGGAAAACTGAGGCTTCAACACAATTATCTCTAGTAAGTGAGTAGGTGCTGTATTGCTGGGCTGCCTGAGCTACAATTTTTTTTTCCGTTTTTTTTTTAAATCTATATCATGCTGCATTTATTAGAATATCCACAAACCAAAAATAGACAAGATTTATCATACCACCCACTTTCTTGAAGGAAACAGATCACATAATGCAATGTTCTCCCCAGCCCCTTTTAGTTGGGTGCACCTCCCAACACCTTTCATTACCACCCAGCGGGTTTTGGGTGGTTAATGAACATATGGGTCACTATACAGGGGCCAAAAAAGTCTTTTTTTTTGTATAGAGTTTTTACTGTGTTTGAGAACCGAGTATACACACTAACAAAAAATGAACAGTGACACCTTATGCTCACTTCCTATTCCATACCAACTATTACGTTTATAGTTTTGTCTTAACTCCCTTGTATGGCATCCTAGTAAATTTTCATTAGGGTGCAGGGGTATGAGCATACCATTAATCCTCATATTTACAAGAGACACAACCAATTCAATATTCCTCCTTTTTTTATTACCTTTTGAAAATTGGGAAGGGGAGGAATGAGTGACATTGTTCAAGCTAAAGCTTTGAACTCGCTTTAGCTAGGTGTGGTGGGGAAAGGGAAGGATTAATGGTATAAGGAGCCCTTGAGAATAAAGATTTTCGACTAAAGATAATACAATAGAAATAAGTTTTTGATTTTTTTTTTAATTAAATAAAATGTAGATTGACCCTTCTTTCTGCATGTGCACAGATTATGTACCTGCAGGCACAAAAGTTGACAAAGCCATGGTCAATCACTGGTGAGTTTGCAAACAAAGTGTACTGATGCAGCAATGGGAACACATATGGCAGGGGTAACAATGCTGCTACTGCATAGGGAGCATTGTATTTATTGTGCAGGAAGTTAAAACCCAGATAAAAAACAATGGATAGGACACCATAAAGAACAGACACATTGGAAAGGGTGGAGGTCTAGCTGCAATACTCGCCTCCTCTCCTGCTCACTGAATGATGCATTTTTTAACATGAAAAACTGAGCACATACTGGGCCTAATCTAATAAAGCCCTCCAGGACTGGAGAAGATAGACTTTCATGATCGAACCTGGATTATTCAGCAAACCTAGAAAGGATCCTGTTTAAGGTTAAACCAACTAATAGCAAATGATTTTTCAGAAATCCATTCCAAGTTTGCTGGATCACCCAGGTTTTTCCATGATAGTCTATCTTCCCAGTTGTGGAGAGCTTTAATAAATCAGGCTCATAGTGTGTGTGAGATGTCATGAACTCAGCCCTTAAGGGAGTTTCAGCATGGCGCCCAGTATTGCAGCACATTAGATAACGTGATAGTGTTCTCTTCTGAGTGTTAGGAAATAATAATATAGCTTGCAGTTTTGTTTTTCCTTACTTTTTACTTTCCCAACAATAATTCATTGGGTGCCTGATAAGCTACAGGTATTCAAGAAACACCGGTCCAGAGATGTCATTTTTCAGTGTCCAACGCGTTTCACACCAGAGCTTTAAATATAATGCTTTGGCCTATTTTTGGCAGGGCTATAATTTTCTCAGATGTCTGCAAGGACATTTCTTTGAGTTTAAATATCCATAAGGCAATATTTTTAATGCAGTATTGTGGCAGCAATTCTCTTTCCTAAATGCTACACACAGCTATAACTGCCGCACCCCAGAGTATAATTTCACCATGTAGTATCACTTCATAACAGTGCGGACTAAGCCCGTAATGCTGATAACCTTGACATTCATCACTGAGACAATGGGATAGATGTATTCCTTTGGCACAGTAGGTAGAATTATCTAATATTGATAACTGGAACAAAGTGACAACCACAGAGGAAAGGTGATTGATTGAATGAACAACAGACAAGCCCCAAGCAGAAGCCTGTGTTTACTGCAAAGTGAGCAAACAAAATATACCAAGGACATCTAAGTGCTTTTGCTATTAAAATAGAACTATAGTTCATGCTAATGAGAGCACCTCTTGAGTTATTGTTCCATTTAATTGAAAGGATTTCATTTTAGGGGTTTTCATTAATTGTGGTTTGCAAATTTGAATATTGATGTTTCACCCACTTGCAATCCCCTATACAGCTCAAACTGGGAAAGAGCTCCCATTTGGTTTGCTTCATGCTACTGTAGGAAACAGATCAGAGTGGGCGGGGTGACCTTATCAGTCATCTTCTTTTTTAACTGTCCAATCAGCAGATGTGTGTTGGTAACACTGTATCTGTTCCACAGTTCATAACTGTAGCAAAGAGAGTGGTTTCAATTGAATATTTGCCCAATAATAATTATCTGGCAGTATTCTCCCCAGCATTTTTTTTTTAAGTTGGGTGGGAAGAAGCTGTAGGTGAGTAGCAGCCCTGGTATTGTGACCCAATTTTTAGTAACCATCCTGGCAACCTACAGTATGATGAATGGATTGCTCCAGATAGTCGTAAATGAAAACTGGATGGCTTCGCCCAAACTCAATTGGACACCTGAGATTAACCGTGAACAAGAAATAGAATTAATCCCCAGTACAGTGAATTTAAGCAGTAACATGTGTTGCCATAACCTGACTTGTCCAATGTTTTTTTAACAGACTGCCTGCATGGTGTATAGATCATCCCAGAGGTAACGGGAACATATTTTTCATTGAAGAAATATTGCTGAAATAATAACCATATTCCACTGGAGTACATAAATGCAGTTCTGGCGTTAGGATCTGTGGAAATTATATGCCTAATTTGTGAAGGAAATTGAGTGTATGTGCACACATTTTGTGTATATATATATATATATATATATATATGTGTGTGTGTGTGTGTGTGTGTGTGTGTGTATTTCATTTCTTAATTTGTATACCATCAAAATATTGAATCTTACTACAAATTGCTCCTTAGCTTAAGTTTAAGATGCAAAGCCAAGGCCTTTAGTTCCTTGTTGGAAGTAGGAGTAGTTGGGTCAGCCCTTTTCCTTTTCAGCAGCCAATATTTACACATCATTATTTATCAGATTGCCAAAGGATTAAGGACACCTCCAAAAGGCTTTGAAAAGTATTTTAACTCATTCTTTTTTCCTTTTTGTTTATTGTCCCTAATTTATTCATACCATTTTGGTTTTCCGTGGGCCAGTGAACCACTGCATGTGGTTTCTACCTGGGGCAGCCCAATAGAGAACAAATAGGGCAGAAGTGAGTGGTTCCATGCTGCATACCACTGTCTGCTATTAAATCTGCAAATGCTGCTTCGTTAGAACTAGGTGCCAAGCAGCTAGCAAGGTACCAACCACCTGCAGCTGAGTGGGAGCGCTTGCTCCTATTGCAGGTCTGAATCTTCTCTTATTGTACAGGAGACTAAAATTGCTCAAAATTCCTTAGTGGGTTTTGGGTAAGAAAACCCTCCATCACAGCTAGGTTATACTCTTTATGGACACATGCAGTAATTAATAGTTAGTTATGGGGGGTGGGGGGTAGGGTCACTAGTAGACGCACGGGATTATTTCTTACTAAAGTATTCACTTTGCAAACTAAAGGATCTCATCATTAGGTATCAATGAACGTGATTAGGTTTTTCATAGTATAGCCTAAGCATTATTATCAAACTAAGTCAACACTTACTTTCCAAAGTATTTTTACTCCTTTATTAAATCACTACCATTTGACACATGGAAGTATTTTACAGATCCCTCAAAGTTTAGACAACTAATTTGTTAAAGTAATTGGTGCTTTATTATCTCTGTAGTCAACAAACAGGAATAAATGTAACTGGTTTCTTTTTAAACACAACATATTTATTTTTTAGCGGTCAAAAAAATGTTTTATTATTTAGGATACTTAGACATGGCTCAATGTGCTGCAGTGGTGAGCCGAGGAATACATTAGCAAGCTGTTTGTCTTTTCTATGTTTCCACATGTTGAGACACACTATGAAGGTAATAGCAGGTGAACCAGTCCAGCCAGTCTAGGTATTGGGATGTGCACATTACAGATTGATTCCACGTGCAACCACCGCGACGGCTGTCTGGGTAATGAGCGCGATCAATCAGCCTTCAGCAAGCTAATAATATGCATTACTGATTCTTGAGACAGCTCAAATTGGAGAGTTGTAGCTTAATTTGGCACATACAAGCAGAAGACTTCTTTCAGCCCAAACCATTTATTAATTAACCTCCAAACATTGAGGAAAAGCAGGATAATATGTGAACTATTTAACCGGCCACTACCGCTTTACCGTGTATAATTGCTTTAGACAAACAAGTAAGGCAGCATCTGGTTCATTTTATGCTGGATGACATAAATTCCTTAATCCATACTATATTATACTACTGGGTCTCCCAGCTACTGGTTTGTTTTTCACCCAGCGGACAGATAGCGGAACCGTCATTGGTGAGCGGGATGCACTGAAAGCACACGATAGGCGCAGCAGAAAGGTTCGGGGACGTGTCAGCTGACATCCACCACACCGTCTGCATTTCACGAATTAAGATTAACAAATATATATTTTGCAATGAACCATATGTATTGGCCGTTTTGTGATTATTCACGCCATATGGTATATTTCTCTCAGTCCGCATAGTTTGTGTTTATTACATTGCAATGATGAAAACAGATGGAAGCTTTTTTTTTCATTTTGCTCCCTTTTCTGTGTGATTGTTCATAAGCCTTATCAATGCCAAAATGGTCTATTTGACCTGTTTGTAAAAGCCAAGTTCACCTTTTTGCATACTGCCTGTGAGAAATATGTAATATACAAACCCATGAATAAAAATGTAATGTATGGCAATTTACCAATCCATCCAGACCTACAGCAGATGTAGTGACTGCAAATTTTCCTTTTCACATAATGATCCTACCAATAACACACTTCCTGCCCTAAGGTGACAACACTTACTTGCATAATCTATAGAGGAGCAATATTGGTCACCTAGGGACCTAAAGAGTATATTAGGACTGCAAAACATATATTCTTCTTGTTTATGTTTAATAGGGAGGAGGTATTGTTTGATTACCACAAGTAAACTAGGCAGAGCTGATAACAATGATTCCATTTCATGCAGGGATTGTCAAACTTTGCTTGATTTTTAACAGAATCACCAGGTAGCTTTGCAAGATAGGGCCAGTTTATTGTTGGTGTTTACATACACTACAGGCAATTATTATTTTCTCATTCATATTTAATCAACTGTCCACCTTACCACCTTTTTATAACTCTATGACACCATAACCTCTTACATTTTATAGTTTGATTGATCCATACAAAAGCCACAAACCAATATATACAAAGCAACTCGGCACATCCCGTGTATGGAACTCGCTCCCCACCCTCCCACATGTCAGTAATGGCGGTTAGCAATATGTCATTTAAACACTGGTACCATTTCAGAAATATGGTAAGAGCTTTGTGTAACCTTCAGCTGGAACTAAGCTATAGATAACACAAAGTTTCACCCCCCTACTATCAATTGGTGGAGATAAATTGTTGCAGGGACCAACTTTAAAGCGGTAAACTCTTCCAATGTGAATATTTTGGACCTGATTTATTAAAGATTACTAATACTGGAGAAGATAGACCTGGGTGATCTAATAAACCTGGGTTGCAAGTTTATTGGATCACTCAGGTTCTCCCATGATACTCTATGTTATCCAGTCTTGGAGAACTTTAATAAATCAGACCCTTTGTTTTGGCACAGCTAAGGCAAGATACAAATGCTAGAAAATTGTTGTCAGAGAGGAATCATCATGTTTTTCAGGGTGAAAATCTAGCATTTGTACAATGACTTTAGTGATCCCCTGTGCCTGATCACTAAACAATCAACTAAGTATGGCTGCTGTCATTTACTATAGACAAGGACAAAGCAATGTGACTTCTATTCATCCTTGTTCTTCCCCTCTCCATAGAACAGATCTGTGTGTACAGTACTCACGTCTTCTCCTGTCATTGGAAATTATCACCAAAGATTATTTCCTGCGACAGATATCTGTCATCTGTATGTAGCCTGAATTGCAATTTCCTCACATTGCAAAGATACTCTCTCACCTGCTCTTTAATCTACAAGATACAAAGTGAATGGAAATCTTCCTAATATGACACAGATAAAAAAAACTCCCAGCCTCCTCTTCTTCATTTTTATCCAGAATGAAAAAGAAAAAGTTTTGGCTATTAATATACTTTTAATTGATAGATACACATAAACCAAAACAACAAATCTAATTATTGTTATCCTTTTTGTCTTTTAAGTGTACCAACTGTTTGTTGTATTGGTTTGTTAAAAACAATAAAAAGAATATTTGGAAACCTCATCAGTTGATAACATATTGTGATATCTGCCTGCTGGCTGTTACCAGTTGCTGTTATTTCCAGGTCTCTTTGAAGATTACAGATCCATGCTCCTGTATTCTATAGAGAAGAGAAGTGGGTTGGGGTGCTTGTCTGGTCTGTGGTCCTATCTCGTTTCTGTTGTCGTGATATAGTACATTTTGTGAGTGTTGTCACTCTAGACGTTTGTTACCAGCAAACTAGAGAACTAGTGAAAAAGTCCAACAATAAACCTAATGCAGCTACCACTAAGGACTGCTACACTGCATTATTGTACATTATTGCTTTTGATTTTATAGATGCATTAAAGTTTTCTTTATCGGCTACCATTGTGTATCTGTTCTAAGTTTGAAGGAAGAGGGTTCACATGTTCTGTATAACAATTTGAAAAGGCCCGAAACGTGTACTTCTGTAACTTCTATATTCCATACTATTCTAGTCTATTCTTTCAACCAGGGTTCCTCCAGAGGTTGTTAGGAGTTCCTTGAGCAATTTGTGCCTCTCAGGTCAGTTTAAGTGACTTCAATGATCTTTTTAGCCAGTGACATCCTTCCCAATGGCCTGCAATGTAAGAGGCATTCTTCCTACTGACAACTACACTAATATACTATGAGCTGTGAATAAAGTAATTATAGAAGGGATTCTCTGAAGACCTGAAAGTTATTTCAAGGGTTATTCCTTGTTAAAAAGGTTGAGAGACACTTAGCTATAGTATAGGTGTCTGCTATAACAGAGGTCACCTACCCCCAGTCTGACAGGTGGGGCACTGCTCTGTCCAGTGCACCCACCACTGGGGTCAGAAAAGGACCCCGCTTGAGGGGCACACTGACTAGAGCCGCAGACTCTGGTCAGAACGCATGTCCCCCGTTCTGATCCCAGGCCCAGAGCGGTGGGCGGGTTGTGTCTCTGGACGCTCAGACCTGCGATGGGACAGTGGCTGGGTTCTGGTATTATGACGTCACCCTGGGGGGGGGGGGATTTTTTCCCTTTTGAGTGACACACGGCTCCCCGCACATGTGCGGTCCTAGAGTTAGTGCATTAAGTGGACAATTTGTGCTCACTACATATTCATATCACTTTGATTCCCATACAATCAATACAATATAAACATATATACATCCGTATGTTGATACAAGCAAATGTACAATTTACAACATACATAAACAATAGCTCTCTGATAGCCCAGTATTCTTTTTCTTTAGGAACAGATTTTAGGTATTAATGATTGACAGATTTCCTTAAAGTAGGCAATACAGATCAATATTTCCTTGTCAATGCAGACTTCCTTTTCTGTCTTTCCAGTAATATAATACTTAAGACACACTTGTGTCAAGAGTTCTGTTTTTTTTTAAGCCTCCAGCTGCTTAGCATCGCCATATATGGGGAAAGCATCTGTCTTTGGAGCTGCGATAATTCATACAGATAATAACTGAAGCATACTGAAGATGGAAAAAAAGTCAATGAGAGCGATACTCTGTTATATATAGGAAGCTGTTATTTACAATAGCGCTATAACTGCATCAGTTCTCTATGTTTGGTTCAAGGAACAGGCTGAAAATTCACTGAGCTATGTCTACCGGTCTTACATTACCGCAGAAGAAACTATTTATTACATTCCCTCGCTGCTGCTCCTTTTCAACAGAAGCTTCTTTGCTGGAGAGAATTAAAACAAACTGACCTTGTGAAGTTCTCTCTTACGTGACTTGACATATTGTTTTGACTTTGCTTAGTTTTTGGCTGGCTGCTTACATTGGATCTGAGGGCTTTTTTTATTTTAATGAGCCGATATGTTTAAAAACTCTGTGGGGGGAAAAAAAGTCAGGTGTTTTTTTAGTTTATTATTGCCTGTGGTGGGTGTAAACAGTGCATTGTGTTGTTGCAGATATTGAAACAATCCTGCTTTGATATTAACAGTATGACGTGTAATACTAGACACATCCGGGTGCCTTTACAATGGTTTGCTTTAGTTTTAAAGTTTGATAAGGTGCCTAGAAACTCAAGTGGTACCATTATGCAAAATCCAGTCAATGGTGGTTGAGATCGGGTCTACCTTGCTTTTTGTAGGCTGCTTGTATGATACATTTGATTTTAGCTCTAGATCAGTTCAGGTTTACTGATATTGAGGATGATGTTCTATCGTAATGCCAAATCATCCTCCATAACCCTCACTCTAACACTTCCTAAAACCCTAAGACTTTGTACACATTCTAAATGATTGTAGTCCGAGACAAACAATTGTGATGTGTACAGTGGTTTCCATCTCATTGTTCAAAAAAACCATCAAAGTGGGTCAATGTACAACCAAATAGGGACAGCTATTGTACTTTCCTATAGGCCTCTCGCTCAGGCTCCCCCTTCCCTTCTACATAGAACTGAACAATGTTGAACGTACAGCACTCATTCATTTTAATGTTGCTGGAAAAATAATTTCCAGCAAGAAAAAATCTCCAAATGTCCATAGCCTAACAATAACCATCCCCATAACATCCCTGTAACCCTCACTGTTACCCAAACTCCACCCCTCTTTTTAATTCTTACACTTGCCAATATCCCTTACTGTAATTCTAACACTAACTCCTAAATTCATTTGTTATTTCTATGGCTGATTTAATTTCCTCTGGCAAAGGTTAAGGGGTACTATGTACCCTTGTACTTATTTCAAATGGTTAGGGGCAAGTAACTGGGGGTGGGTTCCAGATTCCAAAATGCTTACTACCTGAAAACCCTCACAACACAGGAGTCATGTTGTGAGAATGAGTCCCTCTTCCCTAATAATGGCCCTTGTCATCTTTGATAGGGGTCTGGTTTACAGCCATAGGTAAAAGAGTTACATACATTTACCCCCCTTCCTTTTTTGGCAAGCCAGATTTTAAAGGACCACTTATGAACAATATTGGGAGCACACATGCTTGCTGTCCCATAAAAATAGATCCTAAGCCTATTTAAAGATCTGGTCTCCCTATTAGAGGGGACCCAAATTTTTATTATTATTATTATTATTATTAATAAACAGGATTTATATAGCGCCAACATATTACGCAGCGCTGTACATTAAATAGGGCCCATACATTTCTTTTGTTTTTTGTCAAACAACTGAAAATGCCTAAAAACCGAACAAATTTGCAAATTATTTAGGATGAACAAGCATTTTTCAAAATTTGTAAACCGTCAAGTCTGTAACGATGGCAGTGGTGGACATATCATTGAGCATCCAAAAAGAACTCTGCCCTCCCCTTCCACCTGTCAAATGAGGGATAATAAATAAAAAAAATTACATTCGATTTATATTTTTGCTTCTACTCATGTAATGTTCATGTTAAAGAGGTATAAATAGTACCCAGTATGGACTTTATCACCTGCTTTGAACTTGTCACTATCTATCATTTGTCTGTACTGTATAGTCTATTTTTAGTGTAAAGTCTATTTTTAGAAGGAAAATTGCTTACCTGATCACCTGATACCATGATGGTTATAATGGCTATTAATATTGTTTTAGCATATAATTAAGGGTTTTTGACTCTCCATTGTAATAAAAAAATAAAAATAGTAAACTGGTAGTACAGTAGCTTTGCCTCCTAATGTTTCCTAACATTTTATGCCATTTGGGGTTAGGCTTCCAGGGTTGTGATAGATATTGTGATAGATATCTGATAGATATGCCAGAGTTCCAGTGGTTGAAAACATAATTATCACTTGCTAGGAACATGACAAGAACTTTTAATTTTGCCCATTGTTCCACTTTACAGCTCTTTCATAAAGACATAATAAGAAATCAATCACCGTTCAATATTGCTAACAGGAGAGGTGAGCACTATGAAACTACTACAGCACCTGCAAAACAAAGTACTACAGCCAAAGAACATATTATCAGAACAAGCACCAATTTCCAAATATCAGTTTGTAACAATTATTTTGTTTTTCTGCATTTTATTTATTTGCTTGAACCTGTGTCAGATCAGGAAGAAAATTGTCCCGTCTACAGCCAAATAAATGCTTCATCCAATGTAAAAGAAACATGGTGTGGTCTTAATGTTCGGAAAAGCCGGTAAAAGCTATGTTTGGTATTCAGTAGAATAATTTCCATTTGCTTTGCTTGTGAGAGTAAGCAGGTGCCTGGCTTTGCAGGTGTGCCGAGGTATTGTGTGCTGAAAGGGAAAATATTTGGCTGTAAGACGTATTCAGTAATGTCAAATTAAACACTTAGCGGCACGCATGATGTGAAGAGTTAGCATCGGTGACTACACATTACAATACTGTTTATGTTTCAGTTAAACAAACAAAAGAGACTTTTTAATGCTATAAAGCCATTTTTCTCACGCTCCATTTATTGAGAAATAAGGTTAAAGTTACATCACTTTTCATTTACATTTAGAAACATGATCATACAGTTTACAGTATGTAAACCTAAGCTATTATATCAATCGTTTACACAAACTTTCACATTTTAAAGCAAAAGAAACTCCCCACCTCTCACTCCCTTGACAGTGCCATCTTCTTTACTTAGTTCTTCTTTTTGGCATTTATCAGTCTTGATTGGCTAGTCCAGAATGACATACGGACTGTAGTGTGCCAAGAATGCACATGCTCAGTGTAGAGAAGATAGTGAACAGCCAGGTAAGTTTGTGTTAAAGCAGAAGAGACACACAGAACCTTCCTACTAAAAATATTACTAATAGTAATAATACTAATATTTTGAAATAGCTTAATGCAATTTCAGTAGCCTTTTTAATTTATCTATTATTTAATCTGCAGCTCGTTACAACATTACAGTATGAACTCAAATATAAACTTAAAGATATTAATTTTTACCATAAAATACTGGAAAAAACTTGAGTATAAACTTACGAGCACAAAATGCTGCCATCACTGCTGACATTCAAGGCTGTAATCAATATACAAAACAATAAAATGAATGTGAATGAATACATCCATAGTGTTTTTTTTTTAAACATAAAGATATAGTAATTATAGCAGGGGTTCAAATTATTGTTAGTGCATTATTGTTGGTCACCAGTAGATGTAGCTGTGTCCTCATGTAACGTGTGTAACAAACTCATATCTCCTGTCCTCCTGTTTGTTACACACTTTACATACACATCTACTGGTCAGACATTTGTATAAACCAGGATTCCCATTCTAATGAGATACAAATATTGGTCTATACTTGAGCATATAGAACACTTGTTGATTTTACGAAGAAGGTCCTTGCTCTGACACCTATTTTTTTCCTTGTGATTGAACTTGAATTTTTTTCAACTTAAATAACTATGTACCTTCCTTTTAAAAGGTTACAATGCTTCATCCCTGTCTCCTTGTTGAGCTCTGGTGTTGTCATCCTATCACATGTGTTTTCCATATAGACTACAAGGGAGGGTTACAACATACACTATACAAGTATGGCCCACTGTTCTCATCCTCAAATAAAATTGTCATGCAGGCATCTTTGGAGCAATCTTTGTCAAGTATAAACAATCATTGCTTGGGCACAGGTTGACAGGAATGACCCCGACTGTGAGCATGGACAGGAAACCCCCTTTATATGATTACACAAAGCAATCAGAAGCAGCTGTTAGGTTATAATGTATCCTTGAAAAGCCAATTAGCTAATCTAATATATACAAGGCAGTGGCTGTATTAGTGCTCTTATCTTCTATTATATCCCCGACATTCAGGGGCACACTGAGCTCCAGTTCATTTTCTCAAATATCAGAGTTTACCGATAGAAAACACTTTTCTGTGTCACTCATCCTGGATTACCGAAAGAAGTAGTTCTATCGTACGCCAGAAAATAGTACAGATTCCAATTTACTCGAAATTGAAACACATTTATGTAATGATTTCCTCAGATTGTAGATGTCACAGAAACCAAACGAGGAGGGGAGGAAAAAAATTGGAACCTCCGACACTTTTATTCTTTCCTCGTAAATTCCCAAAACATTTAGGAGTGTGACTCTAGCTCACGTTTGGTCTAATTTCTCCTGACGTTGCCATGATTGTGGTGTATATTGTGTTAGTTCAAAGAGGTAAATAACAGCTTGTTTCCTTGGGAGCAAATAATAAATAAAGTTAAAATAATAGCACTTATGTTTGAAATTCGTCATATTGTCATGGTGCAGGCTGACTTGCATTGAGTTGTCACGGCAACGGTTATTATAAAACCAATCTGAAGGGGGGAATATAGACAGCGTTTCAATCTTGAGATCTTTAAGTTAAGAAGTGTGTGCCTGAAGGATTTGTGCTGGATCGCCTTTTCTAAGGAAAGAGACTTGATTTTACGCACTTACGATTTTGATTTTCTCTTGCTTTTAAGCCTTTTTTTCTTTTCTATTATTATTATTAACTTATAGGAGGTTCATGCAACATTTATTCTTAAACAAAAAATCAAAATGTATTCAAATATAGTCATGTCATCCCATACTGGAACATCATCATAACTCTCCAAACCCTGAATTCCTTCTTGAATTTCTTGTGACTCCATTTCTTTTAGAACCATTGGCCCCAATTTCTCATGTCTAGCAATAGCACTTTCCCTAAATGAGCACCTCTTGTCCATGTATTTAGATATATTGTAGCTTATTTTCAAGGTAGGTTTCATTTCGAGGTAGGGCTTATATTTCGAGCATCCTCAAAAATACAGAAAAATCATGCTAGGGCTTATTTATGGGGTAGGTCATATATATATATATATATATATATATA
>NC_092862.1:16191842-16249533 GCF_032062135.1 Pyxicephalus adspersus
CTTAAAAATTCCTGATTTTTAAAAAATGAGATTTTTTTATTTGATCAAATTCGGCAATCGGGCCAAATGACTAACCTTGGGATTGAATTTGGCACAGACCTGAAGCCCGACGCCAAACCTTCCTAACTGTTACCTAGATACTGATAATGTTGGGCTAATGCATATCATCATTTCTGATGATGGGTTGACCTCATTAGTCTGTTGCTGCTTCTTTAATGTCCAATCACAAAGTGGAGGATAGGAGATGATTGCCTAACTACAGCAGATAAAAGACAGGTTGGGGGTAGAACAAGTAACAAGATAGAGACCAATTTAAATCCTTTGGCAGGTAAGATGGCTATCTTCTACTTTATGCATTCAATCTGTGCTTCGAGTGATTTGCTGGGGTTTAACTTTAACAAAACGCCAGGAGCTTTTGGCATAAATAAATCAAGAAAAATTGCGTAGTATTTAATATTTTTCTTCTATTGAACATTTTGTGGTTTCTATAGCAATGTTTTTCCATTGGATCTTTCTTTAAAATGTATATTAATTATTCAACATTTTTTTTTTAATCTTGGATACAATGAACTGCTTTACAAATCATTAATTCTAAACTATATGTCTGTGTACAATACAAACCCATACATGTATCCTCTAAGCACGGGCTTGCCAATACATAAAATCACATAGCATCCATTGTTCACTCTGAAGTGATGGATCTTGGGAAAATGGCTTATAGATATCCATCTAAAGAGGAAGCGTTTTTATGAAAGACCCTTCTATTAAAATAGGTGCACAGGATTGCTGTCACAGCACTTTTGAGCCCATGCTGTGTCCTCTGATTTATTTAACAGGCCTTACTTCAAGGTTTTCCATACGCTTTGGGGATGAGAAAAGTAGCCCCGGCCATGAGCGCACTTGTATGTGTTATTACTTAGATGTGATTACAGTCAGAGCCCTGAACCTATATGTGAATCCTCAGCTCAGCACTCTTTATCAGCTCTGGCATACTACACTAGAGGTTAACATGGAAATTTCAGTAAATTGATGTCAGCTTCACTAAGCATGTCAGCCTTGACTGAGTTTCCTGGTATTTGTCTGCGTCAGTTTTGATTTATAGAAAGTGGAACAGAAGGGCTTCAGAATGGCAATTGATTGCTCAGCAGTTATTTCTTCTCCACCTGCATAGCTTAGTGATGGTCATCTTGACCGGTAAGTAGATTTAGGTAGTAGGTTACGGGGCATGTTCGGAATTCTGGGAATCCTGGTGGTAACATTTTCGGTACACTAATAACCCTAACTACAGTCCTCTATATTTTTATTATTGCAGACAGGTAACCAACACAAAAAAGTTCCCAAACCTGGTGGATAATGATATGACCTGTGTTTGCTTCAGTTGGTCAGTTGTAGGTTAAGCAACGTTCTGCTGGCTTCCTGAATATACCAAATGGTGTTTATTAACCAAAGGATTTTTTCTTCCCTGATGGCATAGGCATATTCCTAGGTGACAATGGTATGATTCACAGGTTCAAAATGTAAATGGGTGGTCCAGGGAGCATGAGAAATCATTTTACTATTTGGTTTGGCCACCACAGAGTAAAACCTTAACCTCATTGCATGTGCTGTAGAAGACTTTACGCAGTGGTTCAACTCTCCCATCATCAATGTTGGTAAAAAGTTGTTGTAGTTCTGGATGAAAATAAATGTTGTGACATTTCATAAGCTTATCAAAATATGATCAATACAAGCCGTGATCGAATCTAAAGGTGGTCCAACCAACTTTTTATTTGATCAGGCAGTTGCCAAAACCTGTTGAGGCCAGAACTCAAAATAATTAGTCCAAGGTCAATGGTCACTATGACAAAAAGAACAGATCTCCCTAACCTGAATGGGGCTCTTTCCCCTCACCAATTTATTTATAAAAAAAGTTTTGGCTATAGGCTATATTTTAAAAACCTGTAGAAGCTCATTTAAATCTTGTTCACGGTTGTAAAGCAGCACAATTACCATATCACAGCTGTAATCAGTGTTCTGCCTTGAAACAACTCCATTATTAAATATATAAGTAACATGACAAAGAATACAAATTTTGGGATCATCCATTCTCCTAGCAGTCATATAGCAAGCAGAATTCCTAGGTGGCTGTACAGCTTAAAAAAAAAAAATAAAAAAAAATATATATATATAATTTATTTTATTGGTGATTTTAACAAATACTCAAAGATCAGCTTTAAAGAGCATTTAAAACAAATTACACAACCTGCTTATTTTTTTCCCTCTTGACTTATAGCAAATTGGCAGATGATAGTGGTGGATTACATGGATATTAAAACACAAAAAAGTGATGAAAATTTTAGCAGTCACGATGGCCCTTTTTTTTGTCACTCTTCAGCAACATTTGCTGTGGCCATCGGTGCCTATGTTTGTGTAGTTCAAAATAATATTTAAATTCAATTTTTTTTGTCAAGGAAATTAATTTATGAGCCTGATTTAATATGGCAGCTGTTCGAAATTTGCCAGCACTAATTTGCATCTCAGGCTAAATTATAGTGTGACATTGTTTCCACAGTTGTGAGCATTTTGGGGAAGGCAGCATATTTATTGGCGATTTGCTGTTGTGAACTTTGTGTTGGTGCCAGAACGCTAAAAGGCTGTTGAGCATATCTCGAAATGATACAACACATGTTCTCAATGGATGTTACAGTGGTGACTTCTTTAACTCTATTGCAACTCCAATTTAAATTTTTAAGTGGCACTAATGCTTGAACATCGGTTTTGTAATTAATTGTAAATTGCTTTGGCTTCCGCCCAGAGGCTGCCATTGAACTGATGTGCTGGGCTGGTTCAGTAGACTCCTCTACATTGTACATAATAAGGTGAAGAATTAATTTACTTTAATTATTGTCAGATTTAGGGCAGATGTCTTTCGTTTTGTGTATATGAGAGAGATGCCGCAGTCCACTACAAACTGGCCAATAAAAATCCCAGTAGTATTACAGTACTGGATAGTGCCATGTAGTGTGTTTTGTCAAGGTTCAGAGATTTCCTTTTGTCTAATGGAATAGATTCTATATGCAGAAGAGTAAGGATTCTTGATGAGTCCTTGACATGATATTGAAATCAGGCCCATGCACTAGCATGGAGATGGTATTGTACGAGAGCCACATTGATTATTACTCCATGCAGCTTCAACATTGTTAGGACTGTGTGGGGTTCATAGTCCGGAACACGGTATGTTATGACTTTATGTTTTTTTGGTTGGAAATGCTTTCATTGCTTGCATAGTTGAATAATAGACAAATGTCTACTCACTAATGTTCCCACGCATAGCTGTGTTACTAATGAAAAAAATGGGTATAACTGACCAGGTCTTTTAGATGGCAGATTGCCTTGACCACTGTAGGCAAACTCTTGAGATAACTTGGCTGCACAGTCATGTTTAGGCACATTGTGCCACTGCTATAACAAAAGAGTGGAAAAAGTAAGATTATGTGTAAACTACACGAGCTGTCATATAGACATGACAACCATGTAAACTTGGTGGAAACCCAGTTGCATAAACCTTGGACCCTAATATGCATTTCGCCCACTTTCATCCCATTATAAGACCCACCACTCTTCTGGGAAGACTTTACCATGATATTTTGAATTGCATCTGTGGAAATGTGTACCTATTAAGCCAAAAGGGCATTTGTGAGGTCAGGCATATTATTCAATTTGGGTGAGAAGACCTGGTTCACAATTGACATTCCACTTCATCACTATTGTTCAGTAGGGTTGAGATAAAGGCTATTTGCCAGAAATGATTTCCTCCACACCAAACTCATCAAAATATGTCATTACTGAGTGGTCTCATGAACAGAACCTGGAACAGAGGCATATTATTGTAGGTCTGTGTATGTTGGAGCATTAACAGAGCACCATAACTGGAAACATCTGAGCTCAATGATTTGAAGAGGTGTCCACCTACTTTTGACTGTAGAGTAGGTGTGATAGTCTGATATCCTCAAAATTTGGCTATATATGTATAAACATGTTCAAAAGTAGATTTCTGGGCTTGGTGTTCATTAACAGCTGATGTTATAAGGATTATGCTGGTCTAGTTGCACCTGATCAGTGGTGAAGCACGTCAGTTACACCAAACTGGCTGGCTGCTATGACTGAATGTTATGTCCACTTTTTATGGTGTCATTGACCACCAGAGAGGCTCGTGAGGCAATAGAGTTGGGACCAAGCCTATATTCTACATCAAATGATTTGCTATAAAGATCTGCTGATTTATTAAGCATGCACTTTTCAGGTAACCTCACTTTTAATATTGTGCTCACGTTGAATCATCCAGGTGTGCAATAAATTTATTTTAAGAGTAATGCCTCTAAACAAGAGAATCCAAGTTTCCTAAGAGAACAAAGCGGAGTTACATATCTCTATGAGATGAGGGTCGAGATTGTGGTTTTTGTGGTAGAATATAAAGAACATTCCTTAACAAAACAATCAAGCGAGGACACTGAGGCCTATTGTGTTTTATGAGCTTGCAATTAACAGGAAAGAATGAAGACACACTGTTATTTGGAATTTTGGAACATTTAAAAGATTCTTAATATATAGAGCGGTTTGGGAGGATGAATGAATTACATCACTTTGAGAGTAGGTTATGTACACGTTTATATTACGTGCTGATAGCTTCTAGTGCAAACATGCCACCTTTCTCTATGGAAGGAACTGGGTGGCTGGTCTATCTTGGATTAAAAATACCCTGCGCTGGTTTTTAAACAAAAACAGAAGAATGTATACAATTACCTGTCCCTGTGCCCATTCTTCTCATCATTTTAGTAGGTCCAGCATCTGGTAAGATCTTTACATTCAACATATTCCTGGTGTATGAGATGCCTGGTCCTTCATCAGGTACTGTTATGGTTGTGCTGGCCATCAAAGGAGCTGGTGTAAGGATCCGCAACACCTCTATGAAGGACATATACTCCAGTTACCTGAAAGTGTTGGCCGTGACAATTTTGCAAGAGGTTGGAGTTCATAACAGAGCAAAAGTCTAAGGGACAAGTGCTCGGACATGCAGCTCTTTTTGAGGTTTTAAATTGACATCAGGGTTGCTTTTACCTATTTTCCACCAGCCATTGTTCAGCAGCTGAAATTTCATATCAGACTGATTTTACAAATTCTGGCTTTGGCTTCATGATTGTGGTCAGAGGTAATTGATCACTTTGAAGTCTCTGGGTGTTTTAAGGACATCATGGTTAGTATGCTAAAGATGGCACATGGTAGGGCTGCTGCAAGTAATACCACATGTTAGGAATGCAATTCTTGTATATATAGGGGAGGGTGAATGCTGTTTTTTTATTTACCTTTAATGGCTTTTCCAATCAGCAGTTACTGGAGACTCTTTTCATATTTGCTTTTTTAAATATTTAATTTTATGCGCTTATTTTTTTTTTCTTATTTTTTTTTAATGGTTCTTGCAATCAGCAGATACTGGAGACTGTTGTTATATTTGATGTTTACACCACACCTTCAGTGGTTCCTTCAACACAAGTTGCTGGGCAACATTTTTGAGAAGCCGACACACGAAAAGGTTATCCCTAGCTTTGCGCAGGTGTTAGTCATTGCTGATTCAATAAATATGACAAGGGAAATCCAAGCTACACCCTCCAGGAATGCAGTCTGACACCTCGTCCTTTCACACACCACTATAACTGCATCTCTCATATGTCAGCACAGTCTAGCAATGTCATAGCCTCGTTTATCAGTGTGTCTGAAGCAACACTGAGCTCAGGAAATCAAGATTATTCCGCAGACAGAGAGCAATAACTTATAACAGTATTTGAGTCCTGGAGGAGAAATCTAGTTGCCTGTGGTAGGTGATTGATGGGGTAACAGGTGTGCAAATAAAAAGCACACAGACTCTGACAGTAATGGTTTTCCATAGAATAGGAAATTATTTATATTTTTATGTTTTTTTATATTTTATATAAAAAATAGTCAATTTTTATTTCCTAGGCCACATTTCTATGCACAGCAGGTGTTATAAAGTGAATGCAAAACTAAATCTACTTATCAAGATTTTGGGCATCTTGTCTTGGCATATTGGGCACCTTGTCTCACTGAAGATAGTTTCCATAAGCAAATTGTTTTTGTGAATTTTTTGTAAAGGTTCCTGCCAGGGTAAACCCCTACCTGTGCCTACGGCAGTAGCATTTCCCATTGCAGGCTAACTACACTATGACATTGCTTGCAATTAGTCAGCAATATTGTCAGCATGCTGTGTTTTTCAGATATCCATTAACCTCCCTGTGTTGCGGTGTGGTTACTGCTTCCTCGTGTGAGATGCTTCATGTAGCGTCCACCCACGGCAGCCATAGAGAATGAGGTGCAGTAAGAAGTTTAGTACTGCTCACTGTAAAATAGGCAATGGTGCAGGTAGCCAAAAAGCTGCAATGTGCCAGCCTCCAGGAGCTGCACAGAAACGTCTAAACCTAGCCTTAAAGCTGAACTCCGGCCAACATTTCTTTCACCTTACAGTGGGTCTCCTTCCCCGCTGTATGGGTCATTAGCTCGTTTTGTCTAAGTAATGATCCAGCTGACAGTGCTTTTCTTCAGCTTTCCTAGACCTGTCCCTCAAAGCAATGCCAGAGGCCACAACGACCTGTTGGCTGCCAACATCCCCCCCTTGGTTTAGGTCTATGAGACTTGCACTAGGCAAGATGATGTTGATTAGTGGAAATTATTTGTTAAAATTTGATAAGTGTTGCAGTCATTGACCAAATCTATTCTAGGTTTGTTAGATCTTCAAGGTTCTCCCAAAATAGTCTAATCCTGTCTTGGAGACGCATTAATGTACAAGGTGGGCAGCACACCTATTGAGAGGTGGTTGTTAGTGTCATCAATCGGTGATCAAAAAAGTGGTGTTGTTTTTGCAACACCAAGGCCATCTTTCTGGCGATAAACAAATTGCCACCTTTATAAATAATCACCTATAATGAAGAAGGGTGCGTTAGCTGTCACTTCCCCTCATGAGCCACCCTAGATTTAAAAAAAACTGTTTTGAACCTCAGTTTTTATTATGTTTTTTTTCCATTTATGTGTTTTATATAAATGACCAGACATTGCTTTATCACCCTAGCATTGCACCAGATGCATAACGGCCTGCACAAAAAAAGCTTTGCAAACAACAGCGCCATGTTGAGCATTAATTGTGACCAGGTAGCATAATGCAGTATTTTTTTTAATGAACGTCTGCTTCCTCTCCTGTACCTTGCTTTCTTTGGAAAGAGGCCCATGAAACAAAGTATTAGAAAAACACACTGGTGCCCTGGAATGTGTTATTAGCTGCAGATTATTTCCTATTAGCAGATTAGCTGCAAGGCTATTGGCTCACAAAGGTCTTTCAAACTTTTTTTTTTTTGTGATTCAAGTCATGGGAGAGAATTACCACCATGACTGGGGAGAAAGGCGAATTAGTTAGTGTTGCCATGGACACGGGAGTTCACAGTCGCATTGTTAGATCCTCAGCACAGTGAGCGATGTCTCAGCGTGGCTGCTGGCTTTGTTAATGAAATCACTGAATGTGTTTGTAGACTTTTTTTTTATTTGTAATTTTTTTATTTTCTTTGTACTTTTGCGCTCCAGTTGTCTTTTATGTTGATGATATACACCAAATTACTTGCGTGGGGATACGTTTGTTTTGATCAAACTTAAAAAATATGCGTCAGTTACTAGAGAGGTACAACCTAGCATCTAGGAGTCACACTGCCATTCATCCTGGCCACCTGTCTGCCCCTATGGCACTTTCTCATTGACCCTGATTCTGAGCCTTTACAAGATGCTCAGTGGTTCAGATACCACTTAGTCCCCTGCAGCCAGGCCCAAGCTCAAAGGCAGGTTGCAGAGTACAGAATCATGTAACATGAGGCTGCATCCATCCGGAGGCTACAAGAAAGTGGAATTAAAGTTCCACTTTTAAAAGTTATTGATCAGGCAGGGCAATATTGCAGAAAGAGACAGCCAATGTTCCTTCTGGAATAAGTGATCTTACCTGCCTGATTACTCCATGGAACTATGAAACACATGAACAGCGCAACCGCGATTGCCAGAATACCTGGCATCCCCAGCTTCCTCTGCAATCTCCAGAACTGAATGAACGGGAGTGGCAAAATACACTGATGCATTTTGTCGCTTGGGTAGAGCTGTATGATTTATTTTCCATACTCTGTTGCTGGAAATGATCTTTCATGGTTGTTTTTGGTGACAGAATGAATGAGTTCTGTACACAGAGCACTATGCAGTTCTATGGAGAGAGGAGGACAAGCAAGACTCCCCCAGCTGCATCCTCCCCCATAGGTAATAACAGCAGTCTTTCTAAGTCAGTTTTTTTAGTGATTTGCCATGATGGATGGGGGTGACCGCTGGACACATGGTAGAATTTCACCCAAGATAAAGAGATTTATGAATGACCATCTTGGATGACAATTATCTTGTGCGTGTATGTAGCATAAGCTGCCGCAGGGGTCAGAACGCATCAGAAAAAGCCTTGGGTGCAGCATTCTAGTTTCTACTGAACCAGTAAAGTTAGTGTGATGTATTTGAATCAGCTGTTCACATATATAGAACTATAGTTTGTTTGGGGAGTGACAAATCCCAAAGGTAGAAAGTGCCCAAGGCTTAGGTGCATACAACAAAAGACTAAAAAAAAAAAGAACTGTGATTGCGTAAGTAGGACTGGTAGTTTTGTCCATTCTATAGCTGTATGTATAAGTGACATAGCTATAGCTGTGATGTCATCCAACATCAACATGCTAATAATAAAAGGTTGTGTATATATATATATAGTTGGGTAGTTGGGTTAAAAGACAGAAGAATAAGGGTAAGTGAGTTTGAAAAGATGGGTTTTGAGGACTCTTTAAAATGTGCAGAAAATAGGAACAAACCTAGGAGTTCGAGGAAGACGTGTGCATAGGAAGGGGATATGAGTGAGGAAATCATTGGTAGGCCATTGGAGGAGTGGAGAGGGCAGCTCGTTGGGTATTTGTGTATCAGGTCTTAAATGTAGGTGGCACAGGAGCATTCTTAATGGAAGCTAAAAATTCATGCTACTTTGTAGTATTATTGGCACAGCTCAAGCCTACATTTCCTTCACATCTGGAATTAATTTACAGAATGCATTACATGCAAAAAAAATAGGTGTAGAAAAGTTTGGCCATTTGGGTTATATACACCACAGGGAAAATGTGTTAATATTCACTTAAGAAAGTTGAGTTTTTTTTTTTTACAAATGACAAATTGCAAAATTTGAAGTAGAAAAACATAACTAAAATGGGAAAACAGTTTTGATGGTGAAAACTATTGCTGATTTATGTTTGTTTTATTACTAAATATTTACATTAAAGTGGTGCTACACTTACAATACAAAAAGCCATTTTATATCTATGTGCCTTTTGCGGTGCAATAAAACATATTGTAAACGTCCCATATAGTACAACTACAAGCACACAGTGAACAAAATGGAGTTCCATGGTTTTGTAGAGTAAAGTCATGTATGAGTCTCTTGTTAGATAGTTTCGAATCGGACATCTGAGTGATCGATCATTTAAAATTATATGTATGGCTAGTATTAGACAAATGTAAAACAAATCTGTTGTTTCTGAAAAGAATAGAGAAGTTAATACTTCTCCTGTTGTCTTTGTCCCTTATCCTAAATTGCCACCCTTTACCTTTAAAGGAGTCTTCTGCATTTGACAGTTCCGGGAGTGTCAGATGCCTAGTCTTCTGCTAAATACTGTTTGGCCACATGGCAGTGGCCCCTCTATCACTACTGGGTCCTGTAGTGCTACAATGATAATGAAGGTGCCCAGTGGAGGAAACCATATCACATGGCCAAAACTCCTAAATGTGTTGGATGCAGAGAATGATTTTAGGCAGCGCTAGGTCTTCAGAAGAACAAAGATGGTCGACACAGGAAGCTAGACATTTTATTAATTATCGTGCTCTTTAACAGTTACTTTAAAATGCTTTTAAAAAAAGTTACTTTAAAATGCCTGATAGAATTACTTTAAAACAAAGCTATAGGATAACATCTAAATGCACAGATAAAATGGAGTTGTAGGAACTGTTCTGTATTTCAGTCCAATCGAACACTAATTGCTGCAGGTAACTTACAAGTTTTGGCCCCACCCCAGCATGTAATTAGATAGTTAAAGGAGAAGCAGCAGACCTATGAGCTTTCTGATACTCTTCTCTCCTGTCCTATTAGCATACTCCCTAATATCACATGGGCACTGCAGCACAACTGATTGGCCCTTAGTGTTATACTCTTTTCCAGCACAAGGTCAAATTTAAGTTCACTGCTCGCTGTTATACATATTTTAGTAATGCGCTATTTAGTAATACGCAGCGGTGTAGTGGGGGGGGCACGCCGTGCCCTCACTTTTTCGAGACCCCGGTATAGGCTCTCCCAGCGAGCTCACCACTGATAATCTTCACTATTACCGTGCCCCCTTTTTTACGACTACACTTCTGGTAATATAGAGATTAATTTATTTGTGCATGCATGTTTGTGCTGTTTTATTGTTTAAGGCTGGCAAACTAAGGACATGTTTACCCTCAACGATCAAAGCTTTTTTCACCTAAAGTAACCCGTCCGATTCTACTTTTCTTCTAACCCGCGTTCACATTTTAATGAAGAACGGATGCTCTGAGCAATAAGTGCACTGTTCCTTTAGAAGCCCCCCCCCGTCACATATGAGGCTCAGTGAGGCTGGCATCCCATAATCCACCATTGTATAGCATGTATTTGGCCCCTTGATTCAGAAAACAGAGTCACAGTTCACTCTCGCCTGTACTGGACGGATCATTAAACTCTTAGTGCAGACTGAACAATTCACTTGAGCCTGAACGAATCTGTGCATTCATAGAATAGGTCTCCGCACAATGAACTTTTCTGTGTACATTTACCAGCGCACATGATAGACTGCATGTACGCAGATCTGTACCCTGCAGTGAAATTTGCAAATACTGGGAGCACTTGGAAATAACCGGGATTGGACGTCTCACTTAAAGGAAAACACCACTTTCTGTAAACATTATATGTATTAGCTTTACAAGCCATTGTGTTATTTTTAATCTAATAATTTTGGAACCAGTAATATGTTTCTGTGACAGTAGGTGAATGACAGAATTATCTATTAAAGCTCTGGATAGCAGTAGAAACCTGACAAGAGTTTTAGGATTTAAAATAAAGCCTAGTAGGCCTGGAATGTGAAGTTCAGATAAATTTAAATAAGTGCATATTAATTTTTTTACATCCTATATTCTTACATCTACAAACAGACAGGTGGAGCTCTTGTTTACTTTTCACATGTTTACCAGTCTGTTCCCAACTCTTCTGCTGGAAAAAGTTGACTGTTTAGATTTCTGTACTTTATGTTGACATTTACAAACAATTTCTAAAATCCAGTACTACAATTGTCTGACTTCTCCTCCCTTCCCCTTCCTTGCTTTCTAAGTGCAGATCAGGCTAAAAGGAGATCTATAAAAAGTTAAGTCTTCTGCTTTGCTCTCCCTAGAATGCAATAGCTCTTTGTGACATAATTGGTCATTGGTGCTTCCAATGTAAATATGTTTTATAATATTTCCATGTTATAGGTAATTTAACCAAACACATTATGATAATGTGACCCTAACCAGTATTAAGAAACTAGTAGAACTATGCTAAAACTAAAAGCTCTTTGTTTTAATTGTACATCCTTAAAACAAAGGGTTTAATCTGCTTTTTAAGAAAGTGGTCAAGGCCACCAGCATAATTTCTGCACCTATGGGTACATCCAGAACCCATAGTTCATAGAGTGGAAAGCCTAATATTAATATTATTATTATTATTATTATTATTATTAATAATAATAATAAACAGGATTTATATAGCGCCAATATATTATATTATGCCGGGCTGTACATTGAATAGGAGTTGCAAATAACAGGCATATACAGACAGTGACAGAAACAAAGAGGACTGCCCAGAAGAGCTTACAGCTATTTATTCCAAATTGCATCAGATGTTCCAATCCGATTGCCCATGGTCAGTGCAGTGACAATTACTTTTACATATGGTGATGTCTGCCTTCAATGCTGATTTTTTTGGAGCAATCTTTAAAAGTTACAAAAAAGTATACCCATATAGGTTATAATATACAGTGGAATAATATTCCATTAGACCAAAAGTATAGTAAAAAGAATTATAAAAAAAACGTTCAAATAAAAGCTTCAAAATAAAAACTTACTCCAATGTTTAAAAAAGAACCTAGGATGCAAGGCCACATTTGTTTTTACCATACATCCAGAATGCAATGATCCAAGTAATAGATGTGGCCTGTTTGATGTGTAACAAGAGTGTGACATTATTGAATAACCACAGCCATTCACCTCAGTTACAACTGTTTAGTTTTCTAAACCATAACAAATAGTTAGAAAATAGAACCGCATTAAACACCGCATCAGCCTGGCCAATTAGCCCTGAAGTGGGGCGAGCCAACAGTTTGTTTCTTCTAAACACTGTTCATTTCCATGTAACAACCACACAAATGAAACATTTATCCGATGTAATAGCTTTAAGATGTAGTAACGCTAACTTAGCTTGTTACCGAGCAATCTGCTACACTAATAACGCCAGGTCACAATAAAATACAGTACAATCATATTGTATATTACATACAATGCTAAGCAAAATAAACCCATTCTGTGTTTACTCACATATATGCCCCGAATACCATCCGAAAAAAGGTCAACATTCGATATTTGTCTATGGTGCCATGGATGGTTTTAAACAAAATGGGACCCTGGACAAATATGAAGTGGGAACCCCAAATGCACGGCATTCCAGGTCTCTGCACCCCAGGCATTTTGTCATTTGGGTCTTTGGAGAAGGCCCAGTTTGCCCAACCCTAAAACCCACTCTAAGGCTTAGTCTACACGGACTGTTTCCCCAGCTTTTAACCTGGAGCTTTAAAAGACCATGTTTGAAATTCCCATGCATTCCAATGGGCTAATCTACACCAGGACGTTTCCTTGAGGCACGTTTATGAGCGTTATCTATAATGTTGCTTGCAACGTTTAAATAATTAAAATGCAGGGTTAACGCTGGAAAACGCCCAAAAACTTGCTTAAGTTGCATAAAAACACTGTAGGAACGTTTGCATGCATTTTTAAAAACGTCCGTGTAGCCTAAATGACAGAAAGAAACATTACTACTGTTGTAGATAGAGCCTTATTCCAATCCTTAATAATAATTTTGCTCCCTATGCTAGCCTTCTGAACATGGTGCCCAATGCTGCAGCCATTTTTATCTACCAAATATTAAGTCAACGTCATGTCCAACCTTTAAGTGAACCCATGTCTTGAATGTTGTTCTTAATTGAAGAATTTCAAGTAACATTAAAACATAAATTGGAGGACAGATTTTATATTCACAAGAGTATTATTAAAATATATTGGACAAGTATCTCTGACCTACCCCCATGCCATTCAGGTAAAATAGGTTGTAGATTGCAGAATTATGTGATCAGGGTCTACAGTATGATCCATCAGCTTACCAAATATACCCCTACTTGGAATCAGACTAGCACAATTGCAGTGGTTTATGGATAGCATTTGCATGCAGATTGGTTTAATGGTTGCCTGCTGGTAATTCTTAAATTGGCTCCTCTTGGGCGGTGACCTGTGTATCTGTTCCAACGTTTCCTGTCAAAAGAATGACAGGTGGTGTGTAAGTTAGAATACAATGTACTGTTGTTAAAAAATGCCAGTTGTTCTCTATACCATGATAAAGATTAACTTAAATTCTGCAAATTCTAGTAATCATTACAGTTTACTGCACGATTTCTGCATTCAGGGTCTAATTTGTCCGTTCGGAATTCTGATATTTGTCATAGCTAGTCTAAGTCTTTTTAGTAATGTAGTCATCCTGACTATTATGGATTGAGACACAGCTTGTCACAAATAATGAGAAATCTGATGTATACAGTATTTATAATTACCTGCTAAGTTCAGCAAGCCCGCGGGGCACTCGAGAATAATATTTTGAAAAGCTTTTTCTAAACCTCAGTCAGTTATTTCTATAGATCGGCCTCTGGATCCCATAAAGACGGAGCAAGCATGTTAAATTTGAGATTATGGTGGGAGGTAATACCAATTCATTACTCTTTGGGATGAGAAAAGCCCCACATGGTCATCAGATCTTGACAGCAATAACTTGACTAATTAACATTTTAATTTTATTTCTCTATTGAGTTTTCCAAGCCACATTTTAACATTGGCTGACACCAGCTATAAAACGGTTATTAGGAGGACGTCCGTCATGTCATTTTATTACTTACATTATTGGTACATTAAAATGTGCACTGGCTACAGGAAAAGCAATAAGGGGCAATTAAAGGAGCACCATAAGCTGCTAGCTAATCTTGTTCTAGCACTCATGCATCATGTTTAAAGGGAGTTTTGCTCATTGTAGTACAACCAATTTAATTAACAGGCAATGCAAACTTATTTCTAATTGGTTTCCCCAATGAGTAATTCAGTTTGCAGCTTTTTGTTATTGACTGTTCTGTTGTGGCATGATTGGAATATTATACCACAGACACAACGCATTTATATGAATTATGGAAGACCTTTAACTTTTTACGGTTTAATCCTCTTTCTTAAACAAGTTTATGTAAACGATTTTCCAAATTTCCAAATTGAAAAGCTTCTATATACTCTTGAATGTGTCTGTTCATCAAATCACTCTCTGTAAATACATCCTAATTTTAGTGTTTACATGTTTCATAAAAGAAGGTTGGAAACTTGACCCCCAAGCAATACTTAGAGCAAATTTGGAGCTGTCCTCTACACTAGTTTTTTTTTGTCCACCTCAAAATGTCCTTAGGCATTTAACCCAAGAGAGTAATGGCATAGTAGGGCATCACAGCCATAATTAGCACTGGTCTACCTGTTCCATCTATAGAAAATCAGGAGAAGAAGAGGACCTAGCTTGTCACATGACCAACCAGAAGACATCTGCCGAATTGTATAATAAGTATATGAAATAAAAAAAGTTTAAAAGATTATGGGGGTTGGCCTTTATAGGAACGTCTCCAGAACCAACATCATCTATAGCTATGTTTTAACCATAATGAAACCCAACATCAAACAAGACCCAGTTATTAACTTTTTATAAGCTTAGATGATATCATCAATCTGCTGCAGGCAGGAGAAACATTTCCTCAATTCCTTTTTTAGCATATGACAAGGTGATGAGCTACAGCAGGGTCAAACAATTGTGTATAGCCAAGAACTGTACAGGCACCAGGAGCTGGAATCTCAGTCCAGGAAATAAATGGCGACCCCCAATGATGCCAGAAGAAAGATGATGAGGCCATCTATCTATAGGCTGATAAAGACAGGAAAAATCAATATAATTAATTGGATTGGAATCCTAATTGCATGTCGGTCTTCTCATTCAACATCAGTATACAACCTAATAATAGGCTGAATGGACTCAAATTTGGTCAGACACAATTTTGTGAAAATACTTCCCAGAGTGGTAGAGGATATATCAATGACCATGGTTTTTGGAATGGGATGTCCAACAAGTTCATGTAGCTGTAAAGGTAAGATGTGACACCATTGAGTTTTTGTGTGACTTTCTTCTATTGACTTGATCGCATGAGCCCCCTATTTTACAAAGCATGAGCAGCCCGTATGGCAAATGCATTTTCCCGTCTTTTTCACTTTGTTACAAAAATAAACCTGCAGAAAATCCAAGAATCCTGTGTACATAAAAAGAGATGGGGGAAAAAAGTGTGAAGGAATAAGCTGCGTTCTCCACTCCGCTTGACTAAAGCCACATGAGCTGAAATATTAATGAAAGTTTCATGAATCACACATAACATATACTGCCCCTTTGTGCAGGAAAATGCCAGGCTTTTTATGGTCTCTTCTGCACTGCCAGAATAATAGAACCCAGAGTCGTAAACTAGTAATTAATACTCTTCAGAATTGAAGTATTTTATTGTGCGGATGCCAATTAAGCATAATGGATAGAGCAGTCTGCAAAGGCAGTACAGTGGTTGAAAGGTTAGTACGTTGCTGCTTTTTTTTTTACAGCGTGTATTATTTGAAAAAGCTTAGACAGTTTCCACAATAAAAAAAAATGTCTTTTTAGAGACAGAAGAAAGGAATCTGTAAACTTTATATCAATTAGGTGCTTTAACAGGAATTTGTCTGAAGAGTGAGGTATACACACCACTGAAATAAAATGGTGTAATAAAGTGCCAGGTATTATGGAATGACTACATGAAGTTTAGTTAGTTTGAGTCTGTGCTTTACATTCTTTTCTTTACAATTACAATAGAGCACCTCTAGGCAATAAGTAAGGTCAATCAATGAACTGAATTTTATTCAGGTACTGTCACTGTGCCTAATTAAATTCACTTTACCATAAGCCTAATTGAACTCAGTTTAAATAAGCTAAATACATTCTGGATGCATCAAAATAAAGGTGTGCAAAGTTCTTTGTATTCTTCCAAAAGTAGTCACAGCCCGAGAAGAAAGGTCTGTGCTTCCAGAGTGCCTATAAAGTAGGATCCTTGTTCTCTGCGACTGTCAAACACACTCCCTGCAGAATGTGGTTTATATTTTTTATATTTATTATTAATAAACAGGATTTATATAGCGCCAACATATTAGGCAGTACTGTACATTAAATAGGGGTTTCAAATGACAAACAGTGACACAGGAGGAGAGGACCCTGCCTTAAAAAGCTTACAATCTAGGAGTCAGCAAAGATTGGAGATCTCCCGCTCTTAATGAACAAAGACTGTATATCAGTGGTCCCCAATCTTTGGACGTCACGGACCACTAAATTTATGGACTTTGTACCACGCATGCACTGGGAGCCCTGTGTCAATCAAAGGGGAAGGCATTTCCCCCCATAATGACATCATGATCCCAGAGCCCAGCCACTCTCCTATCGCAGGTCTGAGCCACAATCCAGAGACACAATCCACCCACTGCTCTGAGCCTGCGATGTTGGGAGACTTGGTCTGTGGCTTTGTCCGGTGCACCCCCCCAAGGGATGTCCTTCTCCTGTCACCGCTGGGGGGTGCACCAGCCAGAGCCGCAGACCACCAAAATTATCTCGTGGACCACGGGTTGGGGACCGCTGCTGTACATGATCACTGCAGGGAGATCACTACGTCCACAAAAAGAATGGTGCTCCTTCTCTTTCATTAGCTTTCTGTTATATTGGTAGGCATTCTCTGGCAACCTGTAAAGTGGCTGTCATTCTGATCACCATTTTTTTTTATTCAGCTGAAGTTCTAAAACCAATCCTAGTGATCCCCAGTTTATGAAAAATCTGAGGATTTTAAAAGTGGAGATTTGATTCTTTCTCATCAGTTTTATGAATCCAATCACTACTATTAACTGAGGGTTTTAAAACATTTGCTTCATTTATAGTGATTATCAGCCTGATCACTAATTTACAAATTGGCCCATAATATTCTACACTTTGATGTGACAATCACAGCCACAATTAAAGTGAATTAGCAGCCACTTTCAATATTGATCACCAGCTTTATAAATGGGGCTCTTAGACTTTGCACTCCTTTTGTAAGTTTTGATGAGCACATTAAGATTACCTAATCATTTTATTTTTTAGGGAAAACGTGCTTTGCACTCTCTCTCCCTAAATTAGAAAAATGACATTTTAAAAAATCAGTAATCCATAGACAATTTATGGTTTTCTTCACTATTAGAAAATGTTAAGGAGTACCTCTACATCAGCACTCACAGAATATACATGAAAGTTTCCCAAGTTTTAAACACTTTTCTAACTTTTTTGATTGCTAACTCTTTATTATAGAATAATTGATATTTCATATATGCATATAGATGAAAATTTCTTCTATTACAGTTGCGGTTTCATTGCGTAAATACCTTACAGATGAATTCTCCTCATGCTATTCTTTTTATGCTCCATATAAAAGCTTTTAATTAACTAGTGCAATATTGTAACTTTCTAGAAAACATAAATCGCCAGCATCTTGCTTGCTTTGTGGATTTTCCGGTGCTCCCATTTCTCTCATTTACAGTAGTTTTTACTTCACAATTTATTTTCCTTTTTGTTGCTTTTAGTGGTTTTGTTTTTGCTTCTAGTTCTTAGCTCCGCAGGGACTCCCAGCTGGAGTCTCAGTCTTTCATATACAGACTTTTTATTGAAACTTATTACAGCCTACTTTTAATAAACTTATTTTATTTTTCTGTTTGGTTTCTGTGTTGGGCCTTGTAACTGGATGAGGACGTGTAATTAACATTAAAACTCCAAAAATGGAAGCACTGTGAAATCTGGAAAATGCTTGCAATTAGAGAGATACAGAATCTGTTATCAAATAGTCCACATTTTTTATAATTGATCCAACTAAACAACACTTAGTTGCAGTGGGTTAACTACTTTGTACTTCATTGATGCTCTTTGCGCTGAATAATTTGAGATTCAGCAAAATTGGAGCTGAGAACCTTTTTGTGTACATTTGTACATGCTTCTAGCCATATATGTTTTTTTTTTCAACCTCTGGAGGAAGAACCACACGTTTGCAAGGATGAGGTTTGCCAATCCTGGGCACATAGCAGTAGTTTTCTCTGTGCCTGGGATTTAAATGTTTTACACCACAAGTGTGAAAGTGACTCAAAACTTGTACCAATTAGGCAAACCATGGCTTGGGACATCTCCACCAACATAGTTGACTTAGGCGTGGAAGTGGGAATAGGAGTAATAGCACCATAGTTGGCCACCTTTATGTCTGTGCCCAGATATGGCCCTGGCTACAAGAGTGAAACTTTCTCTTCAGCAGGAGGAAAGAAACTTAATGGAATATGGAGCAGAGCAAAATATATGACACAAGGGTTTTGGAACGACAAAAGCAACCACTTTGCCAGCAAGATCATTTAAAATCCACAATCTACTGGACTAAGCCATTATATAAAATATTAAAAAAATATAAAAAAAAAAAATCTATGCATTCTTCCACCTCTTGTATTGTAAGCTCTTCGGGGCAGGGTCCTCTCCTCCTCCTGTGCCACTGTATCTGTCTGTCATTTGCAACCTCAATTTAATGTGCAGAGCTGCATAATATGTTGGTGCTATATAAATCCTGTTTATTAATAATAATAATTCTGTGCAGGCAAATTTCTGAATCTTTTATGTTTAAAAACAAGTGCTGCAAGAGCTGCTCCCAGAAACCAGACTAAAGTTACCTTTAAGACTGGAACTTATCAGCAAAGAATTATCCATCTATCATACTGTGTGATAAGTTTGTATTTTTCAGCCTTGGCTGCCGGAGAGAACACCCTAATCTATTTAGAACTTCTAAAACGTAATGCTGGAAGCCCTTGGCAAGAATTATGTTAACAAGATGAAACAAAGAGACTTTAGAACAAACTCAGACTTATGTCTAAGTTCTATATTAATAAAACCATTGTTGGTATTTCGGCTCATATGGTATAAATCATACTTAAGAGTGAGACACTGCAGTAGTTAGAAAGCGACTTACATGGATTTATATTTGAGAGCGAGCCTGTAATATTCACTCAGCAGAAGTGGTATAAAAAGCTGAAAGAAAATAGCATTTTATTGTCCGTCTGACATCATAGGCTTTGAAAAGAATCATGTTGATACAAAGTAGAGTTTGTAAAGAACAGATGTGTCTCAGGATTTAGGTTACAGAATGAAAGAGTTGATGTCATTTAATACAATTTTATAGTTACTATATTTGTTGTTTGTGATGTTTTATACTATAACATCTCAATAAAGATTAGTATAATCTTTGAATTAACCAAGGATTATTTTATGTGACTTTGAAAAAAAAAATAAAGAAATAAATACTTTGTTTAAAAGCTTCTAAAGTGTTCTTTTTCATCGGTGATAGGTGCAGTCTTGTATCATGGTCCTATAGTGAATAACAATCTCCAAATGTACCATACTTGTGTAGGTTTAACACTAATATGTAATTTTTAAAAAAGATTTGAGGATGGCACAAATATGCAGGTAATTAATGATGCACTGGCTAGACCAAAGAATTGTAAAGGAATCCAATATGGCAAGTATGAGTTTGACAATTACATGTGGTGCCCTACCTTTTGTGATTAGAGCCATTTTACAGTCTTGAAGTTCATACATTTTTTACCCTAGTATTAGATTTAATTTGGGTTATGCTTAGGTAAGGTGGTTAGGAGAAAAGTTGATATACTCTAGTTTTGGGTTCTGGGTAAGGTTAGAGGTCGAGAGGGTTTGGGTTAGGTTTTCTACAGGGTTAGGTATTGACTAAGATTAGAGGTAGTTAGGGTGAGGGTTAATTTTAGTCTATGATTATTAATAATTAGTATTTTTATAGCTCTGACTAGATCGTTTCACAAAGTCCATAATAATGTCTCTAGCTGTCCCGAAAAGGGGCTCACAAGCAAATGTCCCTACCATAGTCAAAAGCCTTCTAATACAGTCTAAGGTCAATTTTTTGGGGGAAGCCCATCTTTATACCACCAAAGATTGACCTGCCCCCAAATGTGGGATGGAAACTGGAGTACCCGGGGGAAACCCACACAAACACAGTGAGAGCATACAAACTCTATATAGATAGTGTCCTGGCCAAGATTCTAGTGCCTAGTGAAAACCTTTGAGCCACCATGCTGCCCTATAATTAGGTTTAAACTAAGATTAGAGGGGGTTAGGGTAAGGGGTAGGTTTTATCCAATGTTAGATTAAGGGGGTTATTGTGAGGATTGGGGTTTTTAAGGTGAATATTAGATTTGAAGAAGTTGGGGAAAGTAAGTCTTACTTCTATATCAGAAGAACCTCTATATAAGAATACCTTTTTTTATAATTATTTTGTGTTTATATAGCACTAACCTAATATGCAGCCTTTTACAAAGTCCATAGTCATGTCACTAACTGTCCCCCAAAGGGGTTCACAATCTAATGCTCCTACCATAGTCATATGTGATTACCCATAGTATAAGGCCAATTTTTTGGACAGAAGTCAATTAACCTAACTGCATGTTTTTAGGATGTGGAAGGAAATCCACTCAAACATAGGGAGAACATACAATCTCCTTGCAGATCGTATCCTGGCCGAGATTCAAATCCGGCACCGTAATGCTGCAAAGGCCTGAATGTTGGAAACTTGAGCCACTGTGCCGCTGCTATCACAGCCCAAACACAATATGACTTGGTGGTACATTGATAGCTTTCACAGGTTCCAAGAAATAGGAGATGTGACCAACATGTACTTAAAGTGTAAATTAATATCTATGTAGTGTCTAATCATTGGCTTCTTTCCATGCAGTATTTTTATTTCACCACTTACAGGTAAAAGCCACATTTTGTATACAAAACCCTTGTGAAATTGTATATATCTGCAGATCTTTTTTTTTTAGTTTGTTTATTATATGCGGTAAAGACCCTATAATACAATCTTTATGGTAAGAGCCCATGTCGTAAGATGCAGCTTAAAGATCTTAATAGCCTAAAACCCTGAAAGAAAACATTTCAAAGTATGATCCCTCTGACAGATGTGGCTTTTAATAATTTGAAACATTTGCATTTACAGCTCAACATACGCTTGATTGCATTGTAGCAGTTAACCGACCCCAGCGCTATACAATGTGATCAGAGTCAAACTTTGATAGATTCCATAATAGAAGTCTTTGTCTTTATGATCTGACAAGCCTCATTATATAATAAACTAGTTTAAATAAATCTGGTGGACATAAAAGTGTTCATGACAGAGAAAGAGGGAGCAGAAAAAAAACACAAATGATATATTGCTTCGATGTTCCAGACTTTTTTCTTTCTTTCATTCAGATCTTTTAACATGTGTTTTGAATCATGCTGTAAGGCATTTTCCAGTAAGCAATGTTGTATTACAAAAATGAGTAAAAGAAAACATGTTTTAACTTGTTATTTAACATTGTCACAGATAGTTGCACAATCCCAGTTGACGATCCTAATTGTGATTCTTTATGCATGAAATTTAACTCAATCCCAACGTTTGACATTCACATGATTCTGCTGACAAGGCCGGTGGCCATTTTGTTCGCCAAGATTGCTTGGACAGAATCAGTTAATAAGTGTCTGTTTTATCTCACTGAAGTGTGATGCTCCAAACTAGCATTTGTTTTTGGAAACTACTTAAGGCTAAACTCTGGGCTGGAGGAAAGGCTACCCTGGGAGTAGGTCCTCCCCCACACTGCATGGTTCAATGCTTGTTTTGTCTAGGGGATGATGAATACCGTGAATTACTTTTCGTATTCCTCACTCCCCTAGTAGTGGGCACACGTTTCCACTGTCCAGCATTTCTGTAATATTAGTAACCCCTTGATGTCTATACAAACAATGCAAGATAAGTGATTACTGCATGGCAATAATAGAATTACAGTTCCTCCAAAGTCTCAGTTTGGGAATATGCACATTTAATGTATAATGACATGTTGAAAATGTGAAAAAAAGTATAATTTACCTGAATTTGGCTTTCCCCTGTACCCTGCTATACAGGGATAGAAGAAATAGAAGGGCCTGGGCAGGATTATTTTCCTAAGCATTGGCAGACAGAATGATGTGTGGTAAATTAAGGGCTCTAAGCAACTGTTCCAACCCTAAACTACTACAATAGCTGCTGCAATTATTTCCCAGCAGAAGCAAAGACGTTGTCACCCTATCAAAGGGAATACCTGCACAATCTTTGTAATGGCAGAACCAGCAGGTATTAACCAAATATCTTCAGGGGATAGTTAGAAAAAAAATATTTTATGAATTGACCGTATAAATTGTATAAGTCAGTCCGGCCTCAACCCAGCCCACAGTGCCATCAGAAAACCAGAGCTTGCTTACGAGGATACAAGGATGACCATATCAGTGTGTTGCTTCACCTTCAGCTTGGTTTGGGTGGAGAGTTGCCAGGCTAAATTGGCTACTGGCAATGGAAGATTTAGAAATTATCCTTCTTTAGGATGCAGTTAGGCAGTTGAGGGTTTGGAGGTCACACAATTGACTGGACATAAAAGCAAATTGGAAAAATTTGCAAATAAAAACATAATAGATTGTAAGCTCTTCTGGGCAGGGTCCTCTGCTCGTCCTGTCTCACTGTCTGTATCTTCTACCCCTGTTTATTGTACAGCACTCAGTAAAATTTTGGCTCTATATAAATACTGTTTATTATTATTATTATTATTATTAATATTATTATTAATATCAATAATATTAGTTGAATACTTGCCTAGAAAATTAAAATTAAAATTGTATTTTAAGTTCACTGTTTTACTAATTTTTGTAAAGGGTATAATAAACAGGTCAAGCTAAATCTCTCAGGTGTGTTTTATCTATTCATAACAAATTACCAAATACTTTTAAACTTTTAAAATTCCATTCTTCGGGGGCTGGACTGTAGAATAAAATGGGTGTGGCCCCCATACCACCAAGTGTAGCTAGGCTTGATCGGGTCTTATCCTGTACTAACTAGCTTGTTATGCCTTACATTTTAATTGAGAAGAGCTGGCAAGCACATATTCCATTTGTTAAAGCTCATGTCCATAGAGAGCTTCTGCAAAGCAGTTACTAATTTTTTGGCTCCATTAGGATATTATACTCATGCAGGACTGTGCTTTCAGGCACAGAATATTTACAGTGCTTGGTAAATGTTCTGTGCCTCTTCCAGACCTATAATACTAGGATGATATGAAATACAAAGTGTTATAAAAAGAGTAATACTGAAAATGAGACATTGCTGAAATAATTTGTAGAGTGTCTCCAGCACTAGGGAGCATGTGGTTCTTATTGGAGCTGCCTTCTCCGTACCTTTTCTATTATATGGTGTTTTTTTCTTTATTGAGACATTTAGCGGCCGTTGTTTTCTGCAGCTGATGACTTCACTCAGTCTGATTCATCACTTGGAATACATCATCTTTCTTCACTTCCCCAAGAGGGTGGATAAAGGAAATAGCCTTGTTGTTCATTAAAATATGGGGGTTTTTTTAAGAGCGGAGGAGATGTTTCTGCTACTGCTCTGTCAGAAACATATAAACATAATCTTAAAAGGATTGTTGGCCGAGGACTGTTAACTTGTAGGAGAAATCTTCCTGAATTAAAAGGGAATTCCACATTGTACTGTGTTGTTTACAAACTATGCAAACATGCCAGAGCTATCATAATGTCATTTATATTTTCTTAATGAAGTGAAGCTGTAAATATATGAACGAAATTACTCAGCAGGGACCCAGTGTTGTTGTTTGCAGCTTTGGAACCCACATTTGCTTGTCTCTGCTCCATGTAGTTTCCTTCATCTGAGAGCATGGGATGCACTAAAGCTATAAAAGTCACTCACTTTTGATTAATTACAGGTCTGTGATAGTTCACAGACCAGTTAGCAAAACAATGAAATGTGTGTTTTTGCTAGTTAGGAGCTGTCTGCATAGCAGGGGGGAGGCAAATCTCTGAACAGCCTAAATCTAAACCCAAGAGAAAAATGTAATGTAGTGCATGTAAATTAATGCACTCCACCACCGATCTCTTCTTTTTGTTAAAACTTTTATACCTTTGGTAACACATCCAGATGGATGCAAGCTTCTCCCGTAACACTTTTTTTTCAAAATAGCTCAATTTAACCAATCAAAGTGGACCTATCACCACAATTTGTATTTTATGTAAACGGGTAGATAACCTTTTTATACAAAGCAAAAATGTGTACTTTAAAAAAAAAAAAAAGGGGGAGGTCCTTCAATTACTGTCTTTACTGCTGTGGCAGTAAAGACCGAATGAGAAGCCCAGAGCCTCCTGGGATAACTAAGTCATGTATGCTAGGAAGCTTCAAGCTGCTCCTTCTGCACATACTCGATTTCAGATGCTTAGAAAAGGAGGAAACATTGCACTGCGCTGAGATCAGGTGATGTAGGAAGAATCTGGAATACTAAGGAAGAAGATGGCCGCACCCTGTGGTTCCTACGTGACGGGACGAAGAAAGAATTCGGAATGGTGCGGGACCAAATAGAGTTTTAAGCCTTGTTATTGAGTGAAACTTTTTAGGAGAGGAGTTTGCATCAGGTGAGTTGTTTATTTGCCAATGGAAATAAAATTAAACAGAAGAAACGGATCGGTGAAATGCCCCATTTTTGTGCCTATTCCTATCTGATCATGTCCCTAAAATAAATCAATATGCAACATTTTTGTCTTAGCTTTATGTGCAGCCTTTTAATATGTTACAAGCAATTTTTGGCAGGGAAGGGTAGCTGGGGTACCTATCCCATCAGCTTACTAATAATATTGCATGCAAATGAGCCCACTAAATAAATAACTCTTATATCCATTCATTTGGGGGCAGGCTTTGCATTTTCTCAGCTTTAGTTTATTAGTGGCTTGGTTTACAGATATGATTTTTCAGACCTGTTTAGAGAGTCAGGATCTTGTTCAGGCGCTTGATAATGGAATATTTGATATACATTTTAAGCTGATGTATTTCTTTCCTATTTACCTCGATCCACAAACAATATGTAAAAAGCTGTTTGTCATTGTGAGATTTGTGACCATTTTTTTTGTTTGTTCACTAACAGTAATGTTTCCATTGGGAATTTATTTCCAAGAACTCACAAGTTCTCATTTTAGAATGTTACCCATGAGCTCAGCTTGTTTGCTCGCACAGCAGGTGACTCATTTTGGAATTAGCAAGATGCTTCTTTGAAGCTGTAAAAAATATGTTTTATATGTGTTACATTCTAATATTCTGGGAATTTGGGGATTCTTTCAGTGGAGGTCTCTGTAGAGCAGGGAACACACCCTATCAGGCCTGGCGCAGAGACAAGAGGTCAGAGAAAAATGGGGAAGGCTGAAAGGCTAAGCCCAACCTAAATAGTTTAGCTTACTGTTGAGAAAACCTCAAAGAGTTGAGACATCCCAGATCCCCAAAACGAGTTAATAGAGATTTAAGAAAAGGGACTAACATTTAGACATAATTAATTTAGGCTACTGAATAAATCCGTGAATGTTTAGATTGAGAGGTCAGGAACAATATAGTGGTCAAAGACATTGCACCTGCAAGCACCATGGCAGCCATGACTGGTTTCCATCAACCAGGATATCCATATGCACCTACACAGGCTAATACTATCTTATTATGTAAATTGACAGAAATATTCAGTGTATGCAGCTATTTTGTTAGTATACATTCAAGATGTTTCAGCCTTTGCTTTTCTGCTGTGCCATCTTTACAGCCTTTTAAGAGGGACTCTGAGCTGAGAAAGTTGTGGAGGAATTGGCTGTAGGAGAAGATAGGTGATGCGAGGTTGAGTTTGGCCAGCGTAATTACCCATAATTAAAATGTATGATAGTTGACCTGGTCCAAGGCTCCAAATGTCTCAAAAGTCAATATACATGAACATTGCAGAAGAAGAAAACATTGAAAAAAAAGCATGGACACCCTTTATGCAATGTTACCCAATTATATACTGTCGTGGTGCCAATGGTTTCACCAGATTGGAAGTAAGGAAAATTGGCAAGAACACCTCACAGTTTTTTTTAAAGAGTACTTGTATTCTAGAACCATTGTTAGAATTATTACATTACAAAATGTGAAGAGAACTCCTTCTTGTAGAGTAGTAAAAATCCAACAAAGGAATTGTAATTCTGTACAGCAACACTAATATTGCCAAAATTGCTCCTGATGCAAAAGCACAATTGTCCTGAGCCAGAATTTCCGGACCTGCTTTAGTGGATCACCCCACTGCTAATGATAATGATGGAAGATGTGTTGTCACCTGCCTGGCTGTACAGTGAGGCAGACATATGTAAACCCCGACTATATTACAAATGCATTTCTAGCTGCTTGCATTACCTAATTTTATCACCTTCTACACCAGGCTGCCCTACTAATCTAATTACCAATATCTGCCAAATTCCTTATATTCTTAAAGTCTGGAGGCTTGTAAAAAAAGTAGGCAGTAGTTTTCTATAGTTCCAGCATAGGACTCTTTTATGATCTCACTTCCACCTCCTCCAAAAACATTAAGGCGCAACAGGGAGCCTTCCTAACACAAAACTACAGCACTGCCCAGACGCCTAGAAGAAGCTTAGTAATTCTGGCTGCATTGAAGGTTTTATAACTTCGTAAGTTAAAGTGACTTAAGTGTAGCACCAAAGTGCTATTTTTTTCTGGAAGAACTGTCAGTTCAATGATTGACATTTTATATTTTGTTGCTTGGGGTTGCTGTTTATTTCTTTCATTTCTTTTAGGTTTTCTATTTTTTCTTTTCAACCAACCAGGTCATGCAGCTTAGCTTGAGACAACAGACAAAAGGTTCACTTTTGATAGCGAGTTCAAGCATTTCCACAGAGGAAACCTGTAACTATAGTGTGTATCCTTCCTTTTTATCTTACCCGCCATGAAAGCCTGGCTATAATAGGGACCTCCCACTGTTGCCCCCTAGTGTGAGCTGTGCCTTAATGCAGCTCCTCTCCACTGTAGTGTACCTATAATGATGTGATTCAGAGCGGGTTCCTCTTGTTCTCAGTCTCCTGATTACTGTAGCTGAAACCTTTATCTCTTGCTTGAATGCTGCCGGATTATAACAGCTCTGCACTATGAAAAGCATACTGTTTATTAAACGTCTGTGTGGGTGGTTCTCTTGTGTTGTTGCTCTGTTAAATGACAAACCAGTGGGTAAAATTTGCATAGTAAAAAATGATCCTGTCAAAAAATTGAACATATTTCTACTTTATGAGCTAATGAACTTCCAGCTGTTGTGTGACCTGTTTTATTAAGTTTGTAAAAGATGTGCTCTTTTTTTTCTTACTCCAGATGTAATGATTGCCAAAGCATGGCTAAACGTATGTGGGGATGTTATTGGGTTCAGGTGTTTCAGCAACCCATAGTTAACAGGCGCATAAAATTAGGCACATAGCCAATGTTACAGGCGTGCAGCAACAGTTTGGGGAAAGTTGTTCCAGCATGACTGTGGCCCTGTGTAAAAAGCCAGCTCCATAAAGACATGGGTTGATTATTTGTATAGGAACTTGAGGGGTCTGCACAGCCCTGACCTCAGCACTTTTGGCATGAATTGGTGCACGCCAGGTCTTGTTATCCAATATCTGTACCTAACTTTACAAATGCTCTATAGGCTAAAAACCCACAAACGGCACCCTACAATCATATAATAAAACCTTCTGAAAACAGTGAAAGCCATTTTAGCTGCAAAGGGGTCCAATTCCAATGCATTTTTATATATCTGCCTGTAGTTCAGATTAAAATGTTTAGCAACACAAGAGGTCCAAACGTTCTGAATGCACCTGAAGCCCCCCATGTGAGTCTACACCCAATATATATATGGAGACAAAAAGTGGCAGCTGTTTGGTATAAAACCCAGCAGAGTGAAGTGTTTGCTGGTTGGGCAGCTCAAAGCAAGTGAACAGAAGAAAGCCATTTGGCTTTTCAGCAGTCATGATGAATTGGTGTGGCCCTTCTACATCCAAATAGCTATGCGCTCCCTTTGGAGATATTCTTCTAGTTCTGTTTTAAATGTTATTATTGCATTTTTAAAAAATCTAGCTACAATACTTGGGGCACCTGAGACTAAATTTCCAAAACTTTCATCTTATAAGGTCAGGCATCATGGATGAAATTACACTGAGATCAATAGATTGTTGTATTTGATAAATCAAGCCCCAGTCTGGGCAATGATCTAGGGGCACTGTCTGTTTTTTGTCTGTGCTTTATTCTGCAAAACACCTAAGAAGTTTGCTGAAGCACATTTTTTTATCAATTGTTCTGCCCAGCTGAAAAATGATCCAGACGTTCCCCATAGCTGCTTGGTGAATGTTTTGCACACGTGTTAAAATAAATGACTATCAATGCTTGCGGATTAAAGTTGAACTCCAGGCAGATATTAATAAAAAATGATTAATGCAGTTATGTATTTATTAAAACTGATTAATTTTTAATTTCAGCTCTTTAAAATAAGGTGTGATGTTTGTCTCAACATCAGCCTTTATATTTCTCTGTACAGCAGGATTCAAGGAGAGCAGTGCTGGCCAATCAGATATTCAGATATATGAGACAGGTCCAGAAAGATCGAATTTGATTAATTTGGTATGGAAAAAACTTGAGTGTCCTGTACAGAACCCTAACCCTAGTAAACTTCTATGAGATGAATGGGAACACCAATTGCAAGCCCAATGGCTCATCACCATCAGTACCTTACCTGACCCAGTGCATTTATGACTGTACTGCCACAATTTTTTATTGGAACACTCTTGTGAAAAGATTTCTCAGAAAAGTTAAGTCTATAATAGTTATAAAAATGGGTCAGGTCCATATTGATGCCTATGGTTTTGGATGTCCAACATTCTCATATGGTTGTGATAAATAGTTGTGGGTTGTAACTTTTTGTTGGCAAACTTTTACCTTGTTACCTTGGTAGTTTTCTGGTGAAACTTTTGTACTATAAGGATTTGGGCTGAAAAACCATGAGCATAACCCTGTATTTTTTTCCAAACTGTGTATGTATGCACACAGCTTCATTTATTTGCTGGTATCATACAGCATCAAGATTCTAGCATCAGCACAAACTGCCCTGACTTTTCCATTTTTCACGTTTGCATTTGGGGTTACATGGCCAATTTAGCTGGTAATTGTTCTTCATTTTTTTTATACTGTTTTTTTTAAATTACTGTTAGGTTAGTGGCCACTAAGTCCCACCTGACCCTACATAGACATCTCTCCAAACCTTCCATCCATTTTCCAAGCGATTGCCCCTTTTTTTCCTTGCACCACGACGGATGTCTGTTTCCTTTAGACGACACTTTGATTTAATATCATCGCTTCAAAGAAATAAAGCTCTATTGTCTAAAAGATCTTGTCACTGTAAATGAAACACAGGCTACAATTAATTTATTGTACTATTTCTTGCAAACTAGGAACTCCCATTTCCTCTTTTGAAATGTAAAGAAGTTTTTTTTTTTTCCTCCTTCTCTCTTCTTGTATTCGGTAAAAAGATATCGGTTAATGTGATAACATCTGGTTGAAGCGAACGGCTGCCAGAAGGGGCCTGGCTTCCTCTCTCAGGGCCTGACCAGAGCCTGATGTTGTACAGATGTGCAGCCGGGGCTGACTGTAAAAGTTATAAACATTGTCATAACATTGTTCGAGTCCTCTAGTATTTCCTGTCTTCTGCTTAGCACTTTATTACGAAGCCTGGCCCACCGCCAAGTACAACTCAGGGAGTTAGGGCCTCTGCAATCCTGAAATCTAAAACAAGCCCGGAATTCATGGCGTTTGATTTGATATGAAAACATTGATCATTTACACTTGTTATAATATGGCTGATTGCAATTTACAGTAGACTTTGAAATTAGTGATTTTCTATTGAAACAAGTGATTGTCTATTGATTAGCAGAAAACATTGCAACAATATTACAATCAAAATGTCCACTAAATTTATCTTGGCCATGGTTTCATTGTCTCCACTTCCCTGTTACAGCTGGTTTCTAAATATGAATATGCAGGCCAGTAGGCACCAGACATGGACCCCGTGAACTCTGTTATCAGGACTGGTCTGGCAAGCCCCTGTCCTATCCATGTAGTACAGGGCTGTGTGAGGACACTTGTGCTGAGAAGTGCGACTATTACTCATCGCTTCCAACACTAGGCCCTGCAGTGGGAGAGAAGAAAAAATCATTTTCATAGAGAAAAAGCAATGTTTAGCAAAACATGTGGGGGTTGCGGAGTATAAAGAGATGGAAGGATGTGCAAGTTCAATTGGGCTTCGATCTGTGTTTTACTAACACATTGCAGACAGTTCATGGCCATTTTTAATCCGTGGTAGGCGGTGGCATTCTGCCATGGGATCAACCACAGTCCCAACCTGGAAGGAGTTGGAAACCCTTTTTTACCAGTAGCTCCATGAAGCAGAAGATAATTGCAGTGCAGTTTCCAAAAGGAACATGACGCTTTTGCCCGTGCCATTATCAAAGATTTGCACTGCAGCCATATGCAAATCTTTGGTGTTTGTTGTGCACCCAGAAGCTGCCAACCTCATATAAGCACCCATGTTACTAGTTTGATTTTTCATTCTCTTAGGACCCTTTTGCACTTTTGCATTGTGGGAACCGCATAGCATGCATTAACATACTATTTATTATCAATGGCAACCCAATGCACTAACGTGCATTATGTTTCACTGTATTTAAGCATGGACATTTTTTTGTATATTTGACTGTTCTGCCTAACCACAATGAACAATAATTCCGAACATAATGCATATTAATATGTGTTTATATGTATTATGAGTACCATGCACCACGTTGGACAGGTTTGATTGGACCCCAAGAAAAGAGACCACAGTGGGTGGAGTTGGGAATATCTGGCCTAAACATTTCGATGATTGGGAGCTAGTGCCCCCAGAAATCCACATATTACTTCTATTTAATTTAAATAATTAAATATACTTACTTAATATTAATTGCAGCCAGAACAGGGAAAGCATGAAAACCGATCAGCAATACAAAATGGAAAAACCTTTTTTTTTTTTTTATTTCCTTTATATTCCTGAAAATGTATCCAAATGTGGGATTACGCTTTAACTGCAAATGAAGCAAGACAAAAAAAATGAGTTTTTTTTTATACAGCTAATATTTGGCAGCAGCTTGTTATAAAAGGAGGAAAAAAAAGCGCCTTTGAGTTAGGAACAGCTGATTCAGAAGCTGGACGGCTTACAAAAAACTTGTGTTCATTTCCTGTATTAGCTGAAGTTCCCTGGGCAGAGAATAGGTCTTTCTTTCAACACTTCAGAGCACGTTCGTTCCCTTGGCTCGCTGTCAGAATGGGAAAGGCCGCATGAGGCTTATAGCCTGAACGCCATAACAAAACGGTAAGGTGCAAACAAATGAATTAGCCCCACTTTTCGTGAAAGAATATCCTCTGCCAGAATTGAATAGCACATTAATAAGGCAACATATGCAGACGTGTTAACCCAATTCTCCGTGATTGATTGGGAATTTTTGGACCACAGGCTGTGATTAACGTTGCATTAATCAGGAAGCAGCCAGTCTTCTGGGACCTGCTTAAATGATGTAGTGCTTTTCTGCTGAGAGTGTTCTACTTGTGTTCACTTCTGTGAAGTAAAAAGCTGCCTGGCAGTGGGAATTCTGAATCATTTTCAATATGTACCGAACCATTTCCCCCCTAAACTGCAATTATTATACATTATTGTACAATCGGATTCAGAGTACACGCAAAACCCTAACTAGAGAATCAGAGTTAGTTTATACAGCATGTAGTAATGTAGATTTATTTTATGACTTTTTTTAGTTATATTATTATTATTATTATTATTATTAATATTATACAGGATTTATATAGCGCCAACATATTACGCAGCGCTGTATATTCAGATTTGTTATCATTTGTTGCATCTTAGCACCTTTTGTCTTTGTGTACTCCTGCAACTTCTGCACATCATTTCTCAGTTGGGTTTCGTAATAGTCACAACATTGTAAAACATTCCCCTGTAAGGTGCCCGGGCATTGTTACTTGAAGTGTTCATTAGTGTGACAGTGCAGGAGCACAATTTGGAAATGGTTGTCTCCGGATAATAAGAAGGTGTCTAAACAAGAATTTTTATTTTAATAAAAAGCAGCAAATTTATATTGCGAATGACAATATTTTTTAAAGTGGTACCACAGGGTTTTTTCATGCAGTACTGCTTGAAAAAAAATGGTTAACACTGGGCCAAATGAGTCTGTATCTTTTTCCTTCTTCTTATTTTCAGGCAGTTGATGTTAGACAAAACATAGATCATCCAAGGTTGCCACCCCAGCCACCTCTATTGAGTTGAATTGGAACCACTGAGTTTGCACTAATTTTTTTTTTTTTTTGCAGAAATAAAAAAAGAGAAAAACTGCACCACTTTGCTTGACTTTGCAACTGCTTGATCTTAGTAGATACCACTCCTGTTACCACCCCCGACAGTTGCCAGTTGGTACTCAGGAGGGGGTTACACTGTTTTTATTATCTAGCCTAACATAAACTCTCCTTAAATAAAGGTGCTCTTCAAAACCAATGTACTGGCTCCAAGCTGTATTACATTATATATGTATATACATATTTAGAATTTGTTTAAATAATAAAAAGTAAATAAAAGATCAATTTAGACTGTGAGACTTTCTGTACAACTGTCCTGCCCTGTACCAGTTTATTAAATTCTTATTGATATGTGAGAATCAATGGATCACAAAGCAATCCTATTGCCCCCTTCCAAGTTGGATATTCCGTATACCAACCAGGCAGTCAGAATTTTACGAAGAATAGGTCTTCAGTTGCAGGCTTGTGTTTCTTTAATGACCGGTTTCCTTTAGGCTGTTCACTTCATTAGTGCACAAAAACAATAGCTCCCCTTTACAACTAATGTTCATGGTAAGCATATGCAATCACGCAATTAAGGAACTGTTGAAGACAGATAGTTTTTTTATGTATGGGTAGCTAAAGAGATTACCAGTCAAAACACAAAATGAGAGCTGCATGTGGAATGGAGGAGGCTATGGAGAGGCAGAGGAAACTGTGACACTCAAGAAGCCAATATGAATAGCACTTTCTTAGGGTGGGAGTCCGTAAAAAACTTGGAATGAAGTCAATTATGTAATAGGAATGGAGCCAAGTATCCTCAAATCCACTGAGGACATTTTGCCATCTGTTTTATTTCAACGCACCAGTTTAGACCTTCATAATGTAAAGCTTTTAACCAGCCTAGTGGCACGGGCATAGTGACTAGGGCTCTCTCAATAAAACTCATATTGCATTTTTGCGCCGTGAACTTCTTGGGTGTGAAATGCGAGTTGTTTGCCCAACATAATAATGTTTGTCAGGAAACTGTTATTTCTGTCAAACTTAAGCAATTCTTATTTTGTACGGATATTTATGTTGTTGGACCTTGCCGCTAAAAACAATCTAAGGCATTCGCTAATACTAGATCCAAGAAATACCATAACAATTGGCTGCACATTAAGTGCATATGCAAAATATACAAAAAAGGTAAAAAAACAAAACAAAATGGAAAATGACTGTGAAAACAGATTTTCATCCATCATTAGCTGTTTGGGGTTACATAATAGCTAAACTTTAGTTAGTTATAAAAACACAAACTCAGTTCTTTGTATTTTTAATGCACATGTGTAAGTGTTTGGATTTGATTTGGCATCTGATTTTTACTGTTTTTAGAACAGAATTGCTCAGACAAAGAGCAGGAGGATCAGGGCTGGTAACACATTGGTTGTGCCTATGTGCTATTACTTAGCATGCTGATAAAAGGAGATTAGCAGACCGATGATGTTGTCAGTTTGATACTCCTTCATTGTCCAGTCACTAGGACTGGACCCAACTGGTGGGATCCAACCTGAAAATGTTACTTAGCAAAATAAGGTTTACTGCCATGCCAGACATTTCAGGGCTGTGGAAATCTCAGGACTTCATAGAGCTCACTTATATTTAATATATCTGTATTAGCTGTTTTCCTAGAGTTTAATTCTACATTGATAAATGCCCCTAAGGAAAGAAAGCAGAAATAAACTAAAAATATGCTCCAAGAAATGTTTGCAGGCACGTAAAATCACCCCATGGCTTCTTGTACTTCTCAGAGGCTCCAGTAGCAATAGTGGAACTTCTCTTTGGCTTTTCATTCATAAACAATGACATCACAGCCACCAAGGAATAAACAGTGTTTTTGGGGATTGCATGAATGGCTTCTCAGCCCTGGGACCCAGGTTCAAATTTGCTTTTTTAACCTGCTTTAACAAGGGCTTCCTCCGGGCACTCGGGTTTCCCCCGCACCTCCAAAAACAGTTAATTGGCTCCCCCCAGAAATTGTCTATGGCAGCTGGGCAAAATATGGCTGCATGTTGTTAATATTAAAAACAAAAAATAAAAAAAGTACTTCTAATAGTTTGAAATATATTTATGACAGAATTACATTTATTTTGTAAATTATGGAAGGAAAAATCTTCTTAGTGGCAGGAAACCAAGCTTATGTATTTATAAGCATGGATAATAAAAAGGGTTTGTGGACAGTTATATTCCAGTGCATAGTTCTGAATAGCAGTGATCAGATAATTCCTATCATTCTTTTCAGGCTAAAGCACTCTTCCATCTTTTACTGACTACTGCCATAAATATATTCCAATATCACATATTAAAGTAGGTTTAATAATACTGTTGGTCTTGGGGTGATTATCCATTGCCATTTACTTTGCACTTCTCAAATGCTTATGAAAAACTTAATTAATGCAACTGAATTTGTAATACCTTCCCACTGCATCCCTTGATTGAATTTTAATGAATTTAAATGCCTTCATATTGTATTTACTAGCCCACCACAGGGTCAAGTAGACAAGAAAAAAAGCAATAAAACACACTTTAGTCACCACATAATGTGCATACCAGAGGCATCCATTGTGTATTTTCCTATGCTGATGTCAGATACAAAGCTTGAATATGCAGAATACTACATTTAAAAATAAAAAAACCTTTATAGTGCAAATGTGGAGAAGCATGGCGGCTACCTCTCAGATTCCTCCCACATTCCCAAAATATACTGATATAATAATTTTCCCTAAAAGTTGTCCTTAGGCTATGTTGGGCCATTGGATTATGGTAGGGGCATTAGATTGTGAGCTCTTCTGCAGGGAAGTTAGTTGCATTAATATGTGCAGTGTGCTATATGTTGGTATCTGTCCATCCTACCTGTGTTGTCGGTGGATCAGTAGTGGTAAAATAATTGGGTTGCACCAGTTCTGCTTACTGGGTATTCCCAGTACTGCTGCCAATCAAGACTTTCCTAAAAAAGCAGAGTTCTATATAATGATAATAAAGCTGCAAAGCCACAAAACATTATTATTGTGCAACGAACATGTCTATTTATGACCATTCTCTGCTTGCCAATATTCATGACAGGCTTAGAAACATTGTTTCCTTGTAGAATTCTGGTATTATCATTTAAATTTGTTACTGAATGGTCCATTACTTTGCAAGAAGAACACAAGGTGCATGAGACGTGAAATATGTTCTGTTTTGCCTAACCTGTCCAGTACACGATGATCTTTCCGTGTGGATTTAGGAGAAAGTGTTATCATATTCTGCTACCAGTGTTTGTGCTTCGTTGGATGTTCTAGGTTGTTTGCCACATGGATTTAACCTACTAGTCCAAACATGAACCCTCTGACCTTTATCACCATTTTTTAATCTTTGCTATATATTTCTCAGTGTAAATATTACAGGATAACTGTATTACTATTGTCTTTTTTGAGTTTACCAAACACTTGGCTGACTTGCCATAAACACAACCTTTATTCTGCATGAATAATGAATACCAGCTGTACTGGCATTCATTCCTCATTTACAGTGAGAATTACATTACATGCGGCTACATGATCACAGTATATATATATTTATGTATGGACATTGAATATTTATTTCAGCAGACTTGGCATCTGATTCTATGTGTACTATAAAGTCAGCACCCAACGGAGTCACCATCTCACCAGGGACCATGTTGTCTCCAAATGGCCACTGGGTTACTCTTGTGCTTGACCGGTGTTACCAAGGTTGTAGCAAGATCACAGAAGGAGAACATTGTATATTTCTTTGCCATGGTCACAACTTACTGTGGTAATAGCATAAATACTGTGATAGTAGGAAGCATTTTTCTGGACTAGCTGCCCCTGTGTATACAGGTATTCCCGGGTTAAGGACATCTGACATACGGACGTCTCCTAGATGCGAACGGGGCTTCCCTGCTCTTCTGTGCAGAACGTAGGCTGGAGGGGGTGGTTTGCATGACTTGCAGAAGAAATCTTTTGCTAAACACAGCTGAGGTTCTGGGTGATCTTAGGGGGTGAGCTCTTCTGCAAGCTCTTGTAACTCTTTAATGACCAAGACAAACTCTGCACTTGTTTTTTTTTTGCATATCAAAGCACAGCTTGCTCCAGAAGTTAATAATTGACTAGGCTCCAGTTTTTTTTTTTTTTTGTTTTGTTTGTGATTAACACACAGTGATGATTTTATACAGTAACTGATATCATGCTGCCTAATAATTAGTTGAGACAAATATCTGTCCCAATTGCACTTATTAGAATAATGTACCCATTCTGACTTACATACAGATTCAACTTAAGAACAAACCTACAGTCACTATCGCGCATGTAATCCGGGGACTACCTGTAGATATGTTTTTTGGTGAAAAAAAGAAGTAAACAAATAGGGACATATTTCTGTTGTCATAACCTGTTCAGGAACCCAGGTATTGGGTGCCATGACTTATGTTCTTCAAGTAAGTTATAACATGGATGGCAGTCCCTTGAAACTTGATATTCTTGTTGGGTGTACCTAAGAATGTGAGGTTTCATGTGGCATTTATAGTATTATGGATGTCTCTGTATGGCATAAAATGGCTGAAAATGTAGAAGTCTCTCTATTCCTTCCAATTTAGAAGTTCTTTATATACCATGGCGGCATTCTTTGGTAACAGTATACCAATAATATTTGTAGTCACTGAAATAAGTTGGAGGTCATGTCCAAATTGGAAGCAGGTCTACAGAAGGAGATTTATATGGGTTGCACAAAAAGGCTTAATCTTTATCTTGGTGGTAGATCATAACTTTTTTTAACATGATCCAGCTGAATAAGCTTGAATATGTAATGCTTAATAAATTGGTGTTATCTTATTGTTGTGTAATTGTAACTAAGGCTTGGGGTGTCCCTGAGCAAGTTTTCCATCCTTCATCTACTGAATTGAGCAAACCAGACAGTAGAAGGCACATACATATTTTGGGTCATCTATCACAAAACAATGTGCCTGTGTAAGAAGACTCCAATAAAAGCAGCCATCCATGATATGTATGCCATGGAGAAGTTTAAATATCTCACTGTGTCCAATACCCTGCACCCCTTCAAATTAAGAGATGCAACTTCCAAAAATGGCTTCTTATTCAAATGTTTTGCTTTCTTTTTAAACTAAACAGCTATGATGAGCAGGTAATTACCAGGAATTACTCCATGCACAGGAAAGAGAATCAAAATCTCTAAATGTGTGAATTACACTGGTACAGGGTCACTATAAATTGAAGCTTGTATCAACCTAGGAAAGTAATTTGTGGCCTTTGTACATACAAAAGATTTTTAAAGCTGTTTCTAGCTCTTCTCCCACTGAGTGAGGTCACCCCCACCACTAATACTGTGCGCATACAGTTATTACCAGCCCATCAATGACAATGAGACTGGTTAATGAGTATCTCATTAATGTGAAACTTTCATCTCCCTAATAAGTGTGAAAAGACTTCATAGACTCTTCCTATTGCTGTTTTTTGGCACAATTAATTTTTAGTTGATGTTTAGCTATGTAGACTTGTGTGCAGGCAAATGAGGAATATTAATTGGCCTTGGACTTTCTAATTTTATGTTTTTAGATGCCTTTGTGGGGTTTATTTTGTACATTTTTTGTACTTTGTACATCATTTCTTAAATGAATGGAATTAGGTTAAAGTAAATCTGTTGCTCATGCAGGGAACTTAATAGGTGCACTGAGCTTTATCTCTACAAGCGGCAAATGCTCCCCTTTCCTTTCTCCCCTGCTGTTCCATTTTTCGCTGAACAACGTGAAAGAACCTGCACTTCCAACTATAGAAGAGTATGTGAACCACTCCCCATCTTATGAGCTACAGTTCTAGGTCCATGTGGGGAAGGGGAAATTCAATTGTCCTTAGCTCCATTGGGGCAGTTTGGCTCTTACACATGGCTAAGGGCCATTTCAGACCCGTAGCCAGCCTTCTACTGCAGGTTTACCCACAGTTACAACCTCACCAATTCAAGTGACTGGGAGAGGTTAGGGACTATTTTTTGCACGTGGAAGATTGCAGCATGGTTCCAGTAGTGTGGCCCTGTGCAAATCAGATTACCTGTGGTGCGGTTTGCTGCTCACAGGTGCCATCCATGCATTTCACAATGGGTCTGAAAGTGCCCTAAGTATTCATTTTATATACGGATAAACAGGAACTTCATTTGACTACCTGAAATCTGAATTTGTATTAGATTTTCACTGGCCTGTGTAGACCTTAAATAGATGGGTCAGTCATGGGTGACAGGCTAGATTGCATGGTAAATTCCTGCCAGTCAAATATCTTCAACCATTAAGGCCTTATTTGGAAATCCATCAGTTTTGTGAAAAAGTAAAAAAAGTAAAAGTAAAATATAGAAGATAGGTGCTGTTTAGCTACCTGTTTCAGTACAATTTGCAGATTTTTCAAGCAGATCAACTCCAATCATTATTTAGCACATTATACAAGCTTAAACTTTTTCTGTTTTTTACTGTTTCAAAAATGTATCATTTTCTCACAAACATAACTATTAATTTTTAAAGAAGATCACTGATTTTTTGTTTTTAAAAAAACTTACAAACATCTGAGAAGTAAGAAGACGACCCAACCAATTTCCACTACTAGATTTGTTATACATGACATTTAATATAACCTAATGCTACATTTCCTTGTCATCAAGATATTTTTCAATATCCGTTGCTCAATACTTTTTAACAATAATCATATTAGATGTTTAGATTTTTTTTATAGCAGCAACAGAAAAATTATTCTCTCTTGACAGTGATCACATTTTATTTTACTTTTTTTTTCTTTTTCTTTTTTTTACAGTTTGACAGGTGTCAAACATTATTCAGAGTATATAAACAGCACATTTTCACATCAAGCATACAGATATTACTGAAAAAAGGTGGTGGGAACATTTGATAATGTTACTATAATAAAATGTAGGTTTGTATGTGTATATGTATGTTTTTAAATATATACTGAAATATATATATGTACACACCATCTGTAAGGGATTCATCTCTCTATACAGAATATCAACTATTTTCATGGAAAATATATGCAGCCGGAACATTTTTCTTCAACGTTCTGCATACTGCCATACACAATAAATACATAGTTATATTTCTTAGTTATATTTCTTAGCACCCTAAAATAATGAAACAATTCTCTACTAAGAAATTTTACAATAACTAAAGTAAAAAACTAAAAAAAAAAAAAATTCTTTTTTTATTAATCATAGAAAGCAATTACCAGGGAGCCGTTGTAAAAATGATGTTGCAGGCCCTGGTGGCCACTATCTGCTAAACAAGCAATTAATCCATTTATATTTGGCCACTGAAACACTAATGCATCAAAGTTTAATTGCACATAAGTAATGTATGAAATCGAATTGTACATTTCATTGTTCCTTCATTAAAGTTTGCTGTAATAATATATTAAAAAATAATCAATGACTTTTACTGGCCTATTGGCTGAGGTTGCAGTTTATCCCCGATAGGCTGGAAGTACAATGAGCAAGGTCTGCTAGCAGAGTGAACGTGTAATAATCCAGCTGGCAAGATAATTAAAATTGTATTATAATATTTAGAAAGAATAAGAATAGGAATTTTTTTACATTCAGAGTGGGTAAAAAAAATAATTTGGTTGATACCAAAGTGTCATTGGTTGGTTATTGGGAGTGCCCAGGATTTGTTACTTTTTGCCTTGACTTTCATAGTAAATACATAAGAAGTCTATGTTACAATGTAAAGAAGGTTATTGTGGTGTCATCATGAATTATTGTTATGCTGACTGCACCCAGATAAAGTAACTTCTCTGGCAAATTGATAAGGGTGCCTGCCCTATCGAACTGGAGCCACCTTACCACATAAGGGCCCATTCATTCCTTTGCTCAGTGGGAATGCCCCATGGGGTTGTACAATGGGCCTGATTTATTAACGCTCCTCATAAATAGAGGGAAGATGGACAATCCTAGGTTAGACTGGGTGATCCAACAAATCTTAAATGTATTTGGCAAATGTTTTCAATCCTAGACCAGATCTATTCCATATTTGCCTGGTCACCCAGGTTCACCCATGATAGATAGTCTATCTTTTCCAGTCTTGCAGAACTCTCCTAAATCAAACCCATTGTGTTAACAAAGTCCACACAAAAAACTTGCATGGCCATGGTGCATTGGAGTGACATTAGGAATGAATGCCACTGCATGGCACAAGTGGCATGTGCATTACCATGACCGTTCCAGCAATACATATACAGGCTCCTAAAAACCTCAAGTTCAATTTAATAATGAAATATATTATCAATTACATAATAAAACATTTAATATTTTTTATTCAGAAACAATGAATAAAGACAAATATTAAGGTAAAAGGTAAACTAAAGCGGATTCATCTTGAATTTCTGATATTGTTTTGATGTGTGCCCATTGGTTTGTATGTTGAAATTTTTATGGAGAAATAAAGTACCTCTTGGCGAGCACGGCTACCGGAACATTTCAGTGGTATCAATGGTTTCAAACTCCACTGTGCTCCTTGTTTTCAGCTTTATTATTTTTTAAATGAATGCACAAATAAATGATATAATATTTAACCTTCCATATGGCAAGTTAAAAAAGTTTGCTTCATTTCTAAAAAAATCTAAAATAAGATAAAAATAAACTTTTCTGTTATATGTGAGAAAAAAATATAGATGTGCAAATAAAATTCCCATTTCATGCAAGAGGACCAGCGGCGATGTATTAGTTGTAGAGTTCAGAAGGAATACATTCTCTGCAGCCCTGGCTACACCGCTTCTAGTTTACCTTTTACTTAGTCTGTTTGTGGACTTCATTTCTTTCAACTTCACAGACTTTTGTTTTATTTTCTGCACTGTGGATTTTTCTTAAGCTGTCAAGAAGGAGTTTGTAGTAGAGTAGCAGATATATATTGAGATACTGAGATGCACAATCATTGTTCCCATTTTTATTTTTTTTTTTTTTAATTGAAAGTTCAACAGCTCTGTTGGTCTGTTTTAGAACAACTTCCACTGACATGAAGTTCCAAAAATGATAGAGAGCTACAGCTTGCTTGCTTCTAATGTTATTTTCTAGAGTTGCATTCGGTATATACAGGAATTTATGATTGGCAGAAATGTTCAGTGCAATTCGGGCCGCCATTAATCAAATTGGACTTTCAAGATAAGCTTCTTTTTAACCCTGCAATTAGATGAATCCAGATATAATGAAATAGATAATGGAAAGCTATATAAATGTCAAGGTGCATAGGATAGAAGATATATAGACAGACAGACATATACAATAGATGAATAGGTAGATAGATAAATGCAGAAGTAAATAGGAAGATATATAAACTGAGGGACTGATTGGCAGTTGGATAAAATAAATTGATAGGTATGATACACTTATCGATATAGATAGATAGATAGATAGATAGATAGATAGATAGATAGATAGATAGATAGATATATAGAAATCCAGGTGTAATTCTTTCTTTCTGTTTTTCTTTTTTTTTTCTTTCCTTTTTCTTTTCCTTTCTTTCTTTCTTTCTTTCCTTTCTTTCTTTCCATTCTTTTCTTTCTTTCCTTTCTTTTCTTTTTCCTTTCTTTCCTTTCTTTCTTTCCTTTCCTTTCCTTTCCTTTCCTTTCTTTTCTTTTCTTTTCTTTTCTTTTCTTTCTTTCCTTACTTTCATTTCTTTCTTTCCTTTCTTATCTTTCTTTCCTTTCCTCTTTCTGTCATTCTTTTCTTCTTCCTTTCGTGGTATAATATATATGTATATATATAATGTCATGTGTTACACTAGGCCACAGCAAACATTTTCACACAGCTACAATAGTAATAGTAACACATATTGCAAATAAAAATTGTATCCAGATGTTTAACAGGAGTTCTAGCAAGCATAAAGGTTACCATGTTTTTTATTACAAAGTATAATATTTGAATTCTGGTTGTCAGCAGGAGTCATGCTAATGTTTCTATGTGAGCTGGGTTTCATTAAATCATACTTTATGTAGTGTAACATGCAGAGCAGCCCACCAGTAGAACAGAAAAAAGAGCAGTTTGCAGTAATCGCAGAACATTTTCTTTTTTTGTTACTTAGAATACAGTAGATAAAATTAATTTGGAAAACCAGCAGCATATTATTTCACAATGAGACAGCCTGTTGGGTATACATTTGCAAGGTGTCTTGTCTTGTTTTGACAGATGAACAAATTTTCATTGTGATATCATAGATTCCATAGTGTAAGCACAGCATAGGTTGGGCTTAGAAACAGTATGCTTCTATTGGTGGTTTGTTTATTGCAGGGGCTGGCTATGTGAATTGCATGGCATCACCCTGCTGTACCAGGGTCTGTATTTTAATGTCCACTAGACCCTCTAACTGCATGGCCTTTAAATGTGCGCCCTTTATTTGCAACTTTTATTGTCATCTAAGGGTAACAATCCAGATATATTGTGTGTATGTATATTGTAGAGACGGCAGAGCAAAGTGGATAATGTCATTAAAAAAATGTAAACTCATGCAACAATCACAAAAAAAGATTTTGTTTATGTTTTGAGATTAGCATGGTGGTTCAGTGGTTAGCACTCCGGCCTTTGTAGCACTGGGTCCTAGGTCCAGGACCTAATCTCGTCCAGGGCACTTCTGCATGGAGTTTGTAGGTTCTCCCCATGTTTGCATGGGTTTCCTCCAGGTACACCGGTTTCCTCCCACATTACAAAAACATGCAGTTAGGTTTATTGGCTTCCCCCAAAACTTGACCTTAGACTGTGATAATAACACATGACTATGGTAGGGACATTAGATTGTGAGAATTGAGGGACAGTTAGTGACATATCTATGGACATTGTACAGCGCTGCGTAATATGTTGACGCTATATAAATACTTATAAATAATAATAATAATAATCTGCATCTTTTAAAGAGCACATGGTAAGTCTAAATGCCTAACCTAATGAGTGTTTCCTATTCTTTTACATCAGTAATAGTTGGTCTGATATTCTATTGTTTCTATGCTATCTAGTCTTGTAGGATTCTGCTTTAACAGTAAATCACTGCAGACAGAAATTGTTTGGTAATACCTCTCAGTAGGTGATTATTAGAGCAGTAAGTGGATGTCACGTCCGCATCTTACACAGGCAGAGAATGGCTGTTATCCCTCCTAAACATATTCTCTTTCACCACCCGCCGCTCCTGGCAGAATCCTCTCTGCCTTCAGCACAAACTAACTTTTTGACATGTAAACTTTTCATACCGCTTAATGAGAATTATGCATAGATATTAGCGGCAGGAATACATATGAATGTATGCAAATGTAAAACTTGTTAAAAAATAACTGGCACGGCGCTAACAACTTTTGCATCTATCACGTGTTATTGTCTTTACAGAAAAATGTGACTTTGTATCACGTTAAACAATTTTGCATGTCGAGCAGGTTTTTAATAGAAGATGATAATTTTTTATAGGGTCAGATGCAGATGATTGCTCCTCACCCTCCAAAAAGGCATTTTGTGCCGTTGGGCCTGATTTATTAACGCTCTCCAAGGCTGGAGAGGATACACTTTCTTAAGTGAAGCTGGGTAATCCCACAAACCTGGCAGTCATTTGCTATTTGTTAGCAAATGTTTTCAATCCTGGACCAGATTCATTCCAGCTTTTCTGGATCACCCAGCTTGACTGATGAAAGTGTATCCTCTCCAGCTTCTTACTCTAATGTAATGACTGGTGAGTGGGGTTCAGTTAATCGCTTTACAAAGGTAATGGAAGAGCTAACCAGCTCACTTTTAATCTGAGCTCCGTCTGAGATGGGGGGGGTTTCCAGGTAGGGGGATATATTACCCAGAATAGTTCTATGTGTTCACAGATTATACAGATAATAATAAACATCGACTTGTTTTTTGCTGAATAATTGGCTTTGATAGGTCGCATTTAAGCGGAATGCTTTCGGTTATCTTTTGCGTGTGCCAAACTTTTGTTTTCCATTCACTTCTCTCCCACAAGACATGTTTGAAAGTTTGTAAAACATAACTTCTTGAATTAAAAAAAAAATTCAAAGAAGTTTTAAAGAGCACCTGTAGCCAAATAGCTAAATACATGTATGAAATTAATGTACGGGATCTGTTTTACCTATCAAGCAGTTGTAAAAGGCCGGGCATACTCCTATGATCTACTTTGTTGGGTTGTATGGCCAAGAACCAAAGGAAAGGCGACACTTTCTAAAGTTTGGAATAGTCCATGCAACCTGTCATTTTTAAACCCTGCTTCTTGACTGGGATTCAGGTGAACATAACTACTGTTGTGCTGCCCATAAAATACCCCCCTTTTCTCTGTCGGCCCATACACAAGGCCCACCCATCGAAAATTGTTTCCAATCAATTTCAGTTTAAAAACTGGAACTCAAAACAATTTTTTTTTTTTTGCTAATGGCGCCAATAGATTTGGCCAGAGTTGGTGGAACTCATGGCCATTAAATTGTTGGGAAACCAACATTTTACATCCTTCAACAAAACAAGAATATAGTGGAAATCCTTCTAATGCGGAGTAATATAATTCCTGGTAACAACTGTGTCACAAGAGAATTCCTTCAATTACAAACTTTTTAAAGCAACAAGAATTTTAAAAGGTCAGCCAATATCTCATTTCCATAGGATTGAGACGCTATCTATTCCGAAAGGTTGAACATAATAGGCTTATAGCACAAAGTGTATATATTTGGCTTTGGATAGGCTAGGGAAGGGTTAGAACCCCTATCAAGATATTATTTCTTCAAGAAGAATCAGTCTTTATCATTGCCTCTGTCCACTGTCAATGTGACTGAAAGTAAGGAGAAGACCCTTGTCCATTGGTATTCCTGTAATTAAAACCAGTTGCTGCTTCCACTCCATGTCCAAGGTCTTGTGTCCGCCCCCATAGTGGGTGAACCTGCCGCCCTATTGCACCCACACTGATGATAATACCGCTACATTTACAAGGTAATATGCAGATTTATAAAAGCACTTGTTGTACATAACATATATTTATATGTTTTGTGGAACATATTTAAATAAAAATGGGCCCAGTGTTCAGCTGTAACCTTTATGTACCCTAACCATGTAATAAACTATGCTTCTACTATATTGCTATTGTAAATCAAGAAGCCATCATTCTGAAAAGGATGACCTATTACGATATTATGTAGTGATCCGACCTATGTAAGGGCCAAATAATCTGCAGCCACTTTACTTATTCACATAAAAAACACAGGCAAGTAAATGAAATGCACAAAGAGCTTATTGATAGCCCGGTGATTGAATCATTATTGTTATTAAAGAAGAATCACAATCTAACACTATAATGAAATTTCTCTTATTCCGAGGAAAGTGCTATTGTCATATTGACTTTCAGCTCTGTAGACATCTTCAATGAACTCGCTCATGTCAGACCCTTATGCAAATCCGTCTTTCCAATCTCCATCTATTTACATTTCAATCTTGTCCCCAGTATTGATAATTAATTGAGATTGCTGACTGCCCGCCAGAGCAGGTATCCGTAAAGCATGTCTGTAATTAGTTTAGCGAAAGAGCTTCTTGCTGGTGCTTTACATCCTGATAGAAATATAATCCTCTGCAAAACTGCAACTATATAGTGTATATATATTTCTGTTTGTATTTTGGTCGTAGTTACTCATTGTGAAACACTCAGTGAATAAACTGCCAAGTTAATGCCAAGAAAACGTTCAATTCTACAGGCCAAAATTATGTCTGCACAAAGGTTTTTTTTTTCTTTGAAATGTATCAGAGTACAATTACATCCATTGTATTCCTTTGGCAGTCAACTCATTTTTTGCAGCATAGTCTTGTAGTCTTGAAATATAAAAAATAAAATCAGCAAATTTGGAAGAAATCCTTTAAAATGGCTAGTTTATAATACATGTCATTTCCTGTGCAATAAAGTGGATTTGCACAATTTTTGTCAGTTTGCCTGGGCGAGAGTGATGAAGTGTGTGTGTACATATAAAATACCCAGGCAGATTAGGCTGTTGTCCAGGGTGTATGTTTTTGGGAGTGTGGGCATAAAAATATGCCATTGTATGATTCAGTGATATCTCACAAATATTTCAAATGATCTTACCAGACTTTGGCACTAAGTGGATTTTCTTACTGCTTGCTTCTCTTAAAGGGAACCTGTCGTTTGAAAAAAAAAATCCTGCCTAGTATTAGGAAGCACAGCATGCTTTTTTTATTGATCAGAATTTATATTTTTCTTTTTTTTACCTCTCTGATCTAGCTGTTATTTTACCAGGGTTCTTTCCTTCCTGAAATATTGGCTAAGACTCTCCAACCTGCTTGTGGCCTTTTTCAGAAATAGATAATGCCCACATCTGTGCTCTTCTTAGATAGGGTATTTTCTATTGGAAGGGTTTTAATTCAGAGTTAGAGAAGTCAGTGCCCTCATAAAAATATTTTTTTAACCTACAAAGTGTACAAAATTTTACAGTTTAAAGCTGAACTCCAGACTTTACCTTCATTCTTGACCAGTTGTACAGCCTCCTCTCCCACAATGTGCCTGATTATTAAAGCTGTCCAAGGCTGGAGAGGACACACATCAGTGAAGCTGAGTGATCCAGCAAAGCTGGGATGGATCTGGTCCAGGATTGAAAACATTTGCTAACAAATAGCAAAATACTTTTGGGGAATCCATTGGGGAATCCATCCCCCAGTGATTAAAGTGATTAAAATAAACTTATTTAGCACAGCCTATACACTGCAATATAATACAATACTATGTGCATACTAGTCTAGGGCCAGGGTAGGGCTATTACTCAATGACCAGGATTAATATTATTATTATTAAACAGGATTTATATAGCGCCAACATATTACGCAGCACTGTACATTAAATAGGGATTAGTAAGAAAGCCTTAACTAATTAGTTTAATCTGTTTATGGCAGCTATCATGTATACCTTCACAGTTTAATTGTGCATCTGGCTTATTGCCTTTCACAATTGTCCTGATTTATTGAAGTTCACTGAAGACTGGAGAAGATTATCATGGGAGAATCTAGGTGATCAAACAAACCTGAATGGATTTCTTGAAAATCATTTGCTGTTGGCAAATGTTTTCAATCCTGGACCGGATTCATTCCAGGTTCAATCATTGAATAATCCAGGATCGCCCGGGGTCTCCTATGATAATCTATCTTCTCCAATCTTAGAGAGTTTTATTAAATCAAGGTAATGCCTGAGCTAAGATTTGTGTTACCAATACCAATCAGAGGCTATGGGAAAACCAGCCAACTATATGTCCTATGTCCTTTTCACATACAAGTTAGGGCTGTTAAATATAAATGTTCGACTACACCCCCCATTTTCTTCATTACTCTGGTGGCTTTTGCTCTCTTGCTTGGTTAGCATTTTTCAGTTGCCAGCGATACAGAGGATTTGCCTAATATATCATACACTGACATTTTTTTACCAATTCGAAGACAATCCAGAACCAACTTTAGCAAACAAAACATAACAGGAAACCAAGAATTAAACAGTTCTGGCAAATGGCACTGCCTTTTGGGGAATAGGGAACCAATGCACTCCATCAAGGCCTGCCTGTGCAGAGACGGAATCCTCCCAATGGTCCTTTACTATTCATTATTTTTGGTACAAATGATTACTTGTGTTACATGGCCAAAATAACCTATGGTCTAAATTGCTTTTTCACTTCTTGTAAATCTTCCAAAGATATTCCATTTCCTAGTGCCCAATCTAGTTCTAGCATCATTCTTTGAAACCATTTCCCTTACAAATTTAGAAATCCTAAAACATAATATATAACATTAAAAAAACTCTTAGTAGTTTTCTATATAAAACCTTATTTCCTTCCAAAAACTCAAAGCTATTTGATTTTCAGTTCTGTAGTTTTGAATTTGTGCTTTGCCACTGATTCACTTTTGGTCTGCCTGTAATCTGGTGGCTTCATTATCATCCAGTCATAGTTAATACATCTCTTGAGAGTCTTTCCTTGCTTTCTGCTAGGAAAGTACAATTGATGGTGACACTTAACATTAGATTTCTGTAGAGGGTGATGTCATGCAATGTGTAAAGGTGAGGAAAGGAAAATGGGAAGATATGGCAACTTGTAAGAATGTTAAAGGTTATGTTTATGTAGGATTCATGCAAATATCAAATCATCAGTGGACAATAGTAGTAATGAAATATGCATTCTTGCAGTTTTATACCATTCTATATCAGAAAAGGAAAAAGACAGGTTTTTTTTGGCAAATCTGTAATCAAATATATTTTGCACAAAATTCAGTGAGTACAGTAATAATAATAAACAAAGTCACAATAATGTGAGTGCACATTCAAAAGGCAGCCCTAGGTATTCAACTTTTAGGGCTATGCCTTATGTTCTAGACAGTGAGCTGTCTGACTCAAAATTTGCAACCCATAATAAAATGCTCCAAAACACTCAATCCCGACATGACGTGTCGGGATTAAGCGTTTTGCAGTATTTTTATAACCGGTGCAACTTTTGAGTCAGACACCCCACTGTCTATAAAATAATTGACGCGTTGGGATTGAGCATTTTGGAGCATTTTTATAACCGTTGCAATTGTTGATTCAGGTATCACCATTATGGGTTGCTGATTTAATTTTTCTTGCTAATAAAAAAAGGGAAAATACATGGTAAATAACATTTTCAAGGAGTGAAATCATTATCAGATTGTTCTTCTGGCAACAGTTTTTTCAGAAAGGATGATGGGTCTGAGTACGTATACGCTCCCATGTCCTTCCCGTTCTTAACCTAAAGAGGATGTAGAAATTAAAGATGTTAATATACTCTTAGAAGACTGCTTAGAGTTTAAGAATGACTTTATTTTTAAAGAAGTACATAAAGAAGAACTAAATATACAATATATCATCACTTCCCCACCCTTATTTACCTCTAATGACTACCAATATCCCATTCATCCTTGCTGCTAGTCCTAGGCTCTTCAGCCGACTCATTCCTCTGCCTAAAAGCTGATGATGTGGGTACAAAGCAGCTTTGCAAATGTAACGTCTGCCCCTTTGCCTTTACTTTGAGAGTTGCCGTGACCGGCCCAGGCCGTGCAAACGTCTTTTACATTCAGTGAGTATACTGATCTGCAATCTGCCCTATAACAATAAACATAGATAGAGAACAATTCTCTTCTTTATATACCTCTTTTGTTCATTGTCTACATTCCAGGTACTATAAATGATACTGCTCTGCACTTATGTAATCATTTTAGATCACAAACTGCTAAAAAAAAAGGCAGCTTCCTTTTAGTTAGTTTGTAAAGCGACAGGTCTCCAGACTGTACCAGAAAACAAGAAAGACAACTGAGTTCCCTTTATTTGTGACTATGTGACCAGAGTAGGGACATGGCTCTTTTATTGCACGCGTGTGCTACCTATTTTCAGATGTCACTTTTTTGTCAAAAAAATTTCAGGATGATGTGTGAGTGCATACACACAAGGGCATATATGGGGCCAATTAAATTTATATATGGTAATATTCATGGAATCGTTACTAATGACTTTTGCAGAGTATGGGGTTTGTAATATTTATATACTTGTCATCAGGTTAACTACAATTGTACATAGGTATATTATTTTATAGCTTTTGTCGTTTTTATTCCCTTTTATAAATGTTCCTGCCAATTTTAATTGTAGGGACATTTAATCCTTAAGTTCAGCCAGCAGTCCGAATTTACGGTTTGTCCAAAAGCAAAGTCATTAATTAGAACAAGTAGATCTAATTATGATGAAGACAATTTCATTTGTGCTTAATTTGGCCTGAAGACTTGGCCCACTGATATCCCAGTAGAGTAGACCTTGTTCGGCTATGTTACAGGAAACCTTTACTAATTTGACTTTACATAAAAAAATAAAATAATACTATGGCTTGTTTCATGTATGGTTTGCTTTCTTTCATTTTCAGAGACGTAGAGGCTCCGGAGTTTTTTGTGCCAATTGCCTGACCACAAAGACTTCTCTATGGAGAAAGAATGCAAATGGAGGCTATGTCTGCAACGCCTGTGGCCTGTACCAGAAACTGCACTCGGTAGGAAAATCATGTTTATTCTTTTTTTTCCAAGTCCTTGTTCTGTATTTACTTTAATAATTTAGGTCATTTTGAAAACATTTGCTTGTTATACCAAGTCAAATCTAATTTTTATAGAGCACTATAATAACTTACAGTCTATGTCTAACAGGTTTTGCATAGAATAGGAAAGGGCTTCAAACTCTGGCAGCTTTGTGTTGCAATCTGTTGGCGAGATTCGCCCTATTTATTTATTTTTGGCTATAGATACACTTCATGGGCTAAGTTTTGCCATACTGATTTGTATGGAAGACTAGAAGCAAAATTCACTGATTTAAAACTGACTTTGATTGATAACAAAATCCAATGTCCACTAGTCCATATTGCTCAGTTCCAATGTTAAAATTCACCTCCATGATGGGTCTTCTGTATTAGAAATGATGAAGCCTTGCTAAAATAAAGACTGATATGTTATGCTGCAACAAGAAACTAGTTTTAGTATGCCCTCAGAACCCAATTTTCACAGCTTCGCCATGCAAAAGTTGTAATTCTATTCTGTGCCTTGTAATACTCTTATTATGATTCTTGCTATGGAGGAGTTCTTGTCATCCTTGGCTTTGCAGTTTCATGCCAAAATTGCTTTATAGGTGTTACTATTTTCTGTAAATTTCTAAAAAGCCCAAAAGAAAGCATTTTAAACAGGTAATTTTCTCCTCGCCCCTCCACTGTTGGATTCTTCATGGAGGTACAACAAACCTACCAGAATCATAAAAAACAGGGCGGCAGTGAATTTTATCACACATGGAGCCATCCAGTAATGTTGGAATGATGCTAGGATACGCTACATATCCTAAGCTTGTAGGATACACATGTTGGTTTTTCATCACTGGAGCCTCTAGGTACATTACTTTTGCACCCTAAACATTTCCTTTCAGTTAGAATCACCTCTTATATAAAAGATATTTTCTTTTATAGTATTATCCTCCCTTAAATTATGGTTTTAATAAGCTTATAGGATAGGATGACTAGTCACCTCAAACCCTGACTAGTCACGTCAAATCCTGCCCTTCATCTTCCATTTTCGAGCCAAAGTCAACCATTATATTTTTTTGGCTAATTACCTTTAAAGGTAAGTATAGGATATAACTCTTGCCTTGCAGTGTATTTGTTGCTTCCTATAATTAAAGATGGGTAAACATACTGGGGTTCGGTTCATTCCAGGTTCAGAGAACTTGGTGTTCGAGTCTTAGCCTGGTTCTTATATCTTGCCGGTCACTTTGATGTCAATAAAATGGTTGGCAGAGTAAATATCAGAAATGAGCTGACTGGTAAAGCACATTGCAGGCAGCATTTCCATTGCCTATTGGTTGTCTGATGCACTTCTTGTAAGTCAATGGATATGTTGGTCACTGTGTACCTTAGGAACTGGCCCCCAAACAATGTTTACTGTGCCAATACTTACAAGTGTGCTTGAATTTTCCATGGTAACATTTTGAGTCAAACGCACTGTAGTATCAGGCTTGGACCCTATTCCTCTATGGGAAGCAAAAGAACAAACAGTTCCATGTTTCTTCCAAGCTATCTTCTGGAAACTATGGATCACCCTGCCACCTAAGTAGTGGACATTAAGTCATTTAATTCAGTTTTTTAAAATCATATTTATACAATAAATAGAAAAAAATCCTTTATAGTAATTATATGCTGTAGCTTACCTCCATTGTTTACCTAAAGTTGATTTTTTCTTTAAATGTTTAGATGTTTACACTTATGCCTTTGGATGTTTTAATGGATTTTGTTGTTCTGAAGCTCTTATATCTTCCCCAACAAATAGGACACACAACACTTATTTATGGACTGCTACGCTGCTGTCTTGTTCAGCTACATTAGTTGTTAACCAAACCTCTTTTGCTTTCCCTTCACATAATATTTATTGTGAATTTCTCCATTTCCTAAAAATAAAAATAGCTCGAAAACCACTGCTCCCTCGAGTGCACCTATTATTGGTACTGAAATATTTTCCTGCAACAAAATTTATTGTGAACTTTACCTGCCGTATTTTCTTTTGACATATGAAGTTCAACAAATTCTATAAAGAAGTGTTTAAACTGTCCATTGTTGTGCTTCCATCTTGCTGTGCATAAACACTATTGCCTTTTATTCTAAAATGTATAGAAACATAGCATGGTACTTTCATTTTCAAGCTGTATTTTTTTTTGTTTTGTTTTGCTTATTTACGGCCATCAGATTTTGTGTCAGTCATCTGATGTAGCAGGGAAGAGAGACAAGTAAAATAAAGCATTGCAAAATCTAAAGTTCTATATCCTATATTTTGGGAATTCAGAAGCCAATGGCATTGTGAAACACATACTAGAGAAGCAAGAAGTGGGTAAAAAAAAATAGAACATAAATAAATATAGAAATAGGAAAACTCCAAGTTGCAAATTAGTGTTTTTATTTGATACTTGTATATAAATATGAAACACCATTAGGGCACATTCATACTGGCAGGGGTTTTACTGTTCAAAACTGCTTGTAAAAAAATGGGTAATATTAGACCAAATAGGTCATTATCCTATATTTGACAGGCAGCAGCTTTGATGCACATTTTTGGGGGCTTCACATGGAGGGTCCAAGATCTGTTTGCTGCCCCTGTCACCGCTATTGGCTTAAATTGGTGCTGCCTGCAAACGCTTAATATTAAAGAAAACCAAGTTCAAGTTGGTTCCCTAACTTCTGTACTTCACTGACCTAGAAGAAGTATTCAAAAATGAAATCTTGATCAATTAAGTCTGAACTCAGGAAACCAAATATGGAGCCTACAGGTCCTAAACTTTCTATCTTTCTAGAAATTGCCTAATATTGACCCAAAACAAGTATGCAATAATAAAGTGAGTGCTTTTAATCTTCATACCTCAATATTAGAGTGATTTCCAGGATATATCAACATTGGTAGCTCCCATATTTCTTTCAGTGTAGATTCCCCTTAATATTGGAGATACTGTACATTTGTCTTATTTAATCACAGTTTTGTACACCAAAAGAAACCATAGCTTAAAACGTAAAAATCTGCAGGCAAAGATGAACAGTTAATGATTTTATTGTGTATTTAAAATTTGCAAGCATAGATTTTTAACTGTATCACAGCAGTGCAGTCAGTTAATCCTGTGATTAAATATTAAAAAGTCTTTAACTAGTGGAAATAGGAACTCTTTGTGTTACTTTGCTGTTTTTTTTTTTTTACTTTTTTTTAGTTCTACTCCTGTGTCAATGCTAGCAAATAAAATCAAGATCCCCGATTTCCCCTATTAAATAATATTAAAAGTAAAGTATTTTTTGTTTTATCTAATATGTGTTTCATCTCTTACATAGACTCCCAGACCTTTGAACATCATTAAGCAGAACAATGGTGAGCAGATTATCAGAAGAAGGACAAGGAAACGCCTTAACCCAGAAGTATTGCAGACAGAACAGTTAAATAAACATCAAAGAGGAAGCAGCGAAGAACAAACTAATGGAAGTCCTTTAGAGAGGAGGTCGGAGGATCATTCAATGGAAGGTCACCAGAGAGAAGCTCAGCAACTTAGTATGAATAAATATGAGTCCCCATCTTCATTGACTAAAAGCCATTCTGCTCAGCAGACAATATTAGTCAGCCAAACCATGGATATCCACAAAAGGATGCAACCTTTGCACATACAGATAAAAAGCCCTCAGGAAAGCAGTGGAGATCCAGGGAATAGCTCATCTGTCTCCGACAGCAAAGGCAGCTCAGAAAGAGGTAGCCCAATCGAAAAGTACATGAGACCTATTAAGCATCCAAATTACTCCCCGCCAGGAAGTCCCATAGAAAAATATCAGTACCCACTCTTCGGACTTCCATTTGTTCACAATGACTTCCAGAGTGAAGCTGATTGGCTGCGATTTTGGAGTAAGTATAAGCTGTCTGTTCCTGGGAATCCTCACTACTTGAGTCATGTGCCTGGCCTACCAAACCCTTGCCCAAATTACGTGCCTTATCCCACCTTTAACCTGCCTGCTCAATATTCCACTGTTGGATCTGACAATGACATTCCTCTAGACTTGGCAATGAAGCATTCCAGACCTGGATCTGCATCCAGCGGGGCCTCGAAAGAAAAAACTAAGTCACCTTCTTTGAACGCAAAGGATGATGCTCCGTTGCATGTAGTGAAAACTGAAAAAGTGGATCGAAGTACTCAAGATGAACTTTCAACGAAATGTGTGCACTGTGGCATTGTGTTTCTGGATGAAGTTATGTATGCTCTTCATATGAGTTGCCATGGGGAAAGTGGACCTTTTCAATGTAGTATATGCCAACATCTTTGCACGGACAAGTATGATTTCACTACTCATATCCAGAGAGGTCTACATAGGAACGTTGCACAAGCTGAAAAGAATGGAAAAACTAAAGAATAAAAAAAAAATGTTAGCACTTAGCACAATTAACTAGATTTGGATTCTCTGAATAGAAATTCAGTAGCTTGTAATTTTTTAATACAGCTTGAAACTGTGGATGTTTCATTCATGTTCCTTTTGTAATGGTAACTTAGAACAAAAAGCGTACGGCCAGTCCAACATGGGTATACTTTACCTTACAGCCTACAGGTCCTCAACTTACAGAATTGGCTCATTTGAAGGATAATATGCACGTGGTACCAATATACAAGTGAAGGTGTTTGAGCAAAAATAAAATAAAAAAATATAAATCCTAAATCTAAATGTCATAAAAAGACATCAAAGCCAATCTTTTTTCCTCAACATGTAGATGTTTTCATAATGGATTAAACAATTGTGTAAATTACAGTAACACATTATCTTGCCATTAAAGCCCAACAGAAATTTCAGATTTCAAATAAAAAAAATTCCAGGTGCACCAAAACAAAAACTGCAAACGCTTACAGTTGCTGACTCAGAAGGGGGTTTATCAGACCTCCAAAAAGAGACCACTGCTTTTACATTGAGAGCTGTGGCTTGGCTTGGGCTGTAGCTTCGTTCTAAAGAAACTAACTGCCGGATCTTGCACACCTTTGGTTTGGATGCATCCTAAAATGGATTTAGCTGTTCTAAACTGAATATCCAACTGAGCTATAGATGTGTATATAAAAATGTGGTGGAATCAGGACAAACAAATACTTTTCAAGTATCTGTATTAACCAGTCATGTTTTTTCTGCATATATGGCTTTGATATTGGTATCAGCCATCTTGGGCACCTTGATTGAAAAATGACACTTTCGCCATTTAATTGAAACTTGTGACACCACCATCTTGAAGCAATTGCAGCCAAATTGTCTGCCACTTTTTGGAAGCGGAAACTAGTTAAATTTTTACAGTTTGGCAGATACTCTGTGTATTAAATCAAAGCATTATTTCCTAAAAAATCAAACAACAAAAACATGTCTCTCTTGCTCAGTGCTCGTAACTGGGAATGAGAGTTTCATCCTATAAGCAAAATTATATTGTCTTTAAGTAATTTCCCACATACCACAACTATATACCTAATAGTTTAATCCATTATAAATACTTCTATCACTAATGCTCAGAATATTTATGTAGCTGTACCCAAATTAATATGATATGATTGCCTAATGATGTGACTAGGCATGTAGTCAATGTGAAAGTAAACTTCTCTATCAAGATATATCCCAGGAAGTAGGCAGAACCAAAACTTAATCTGTAACCTTTGTGAATCAGTAAGCATAGTGTGCTTTTTTTCCATGGTCATTCCCTATTCTAATAATTGTTTATCTCTGGCAACATATCAGGGACAAATCAAAGCCTTTCAGACATTGGCAGATTAAAAAAAATAATACACATAAATTAATACCTAATGGTCATAAGGCACTTTTCTTTGGACATGCCCCAATATCGCCATCCATCCAAGGAATGTCCATTAAAACTTAGATTCAATGCTTTTAACACTAAGGTATTTTTTATACTCTGTAGCCACAGACTGCATGATTGCATTCTTTACAAAACAGGCTTCTAATTCTAGAAACAGCTGAAATGCCAAACTGTATATTCGTGTTAAGACGCTTGCAAATGAAGGGAACACTCCTTAGCATAATTGCTCAGGGAATAGCACTAAGTACTTGCATAAATGAAGTTGCTGATTTGCCATCCAGTAAACTTTTCTTTTGGGTACTGTACTAGTTAGCGGATACAGCACTTCAGTTATTCAAAAGATATGCATTGTTATTACAAGCTACTGAATACTTTGTCAGACTGTCCACAATTTTTTTTTTTTCATTAACAAAGTTTGGGAGAACAAAGTCTTATTTTTCTAGTAATTATTAATGTATTACATTTCAAATAATGGTGCCTGACATATAAAATAATTATTTTCTACTTTGTACGTATGCAACAAAGATATTCCACCATGCATTGGAGTCGCTTTTGGCTCGGCCTCGCTGTTTACATTTGCAAATGTAGCAAATAAGAAAATGAAGCAACTATTTCTATTGCCGTAGGAGACGTTACCTTGTGCATTAAAGTTATAACCTGTTACATGAAAAAATTCATTGTCATTAAAATGGGATGAAAAAGAAGGAAAAATTGAGATATTTTTATGCCTGTTTAGAAGAAGAGGATAGCACTATTCATTCCAAGTTTGTTCTTTATTTGTTTTTTTGTATTCTTAAAAGATGTTAGCTCAGATTCTTATACTTCAGAAAGATCCACGTATATCTTCTTTATTGCTTTTGTCTATGTTTCAT
>NC_092862.1:16250158-16251742 GCF_032062135.1 Pyxicephalus adspersus
ATTAATAGTTTATTGGACACTAAATATGAAATAATACAAATTTTGCTTTGTAATTGCCATCATAAGAAAAGACTTTTTGTTCATGCTGTAAAATATGAAAATACACAATTACAGTGTGAAAATGTTTTTTTATCATCTGCCATTGTCCTTGGAAAATTAGACAAATGTGTCATGAAGCTGGATAAAATCTAAATTGGGGCCTTATTCCAATTTAGCTTTGTTAGTTTTAAACTGATGTGGCTAAATGTATTTCTTTTTGCACCTGATTACATTACATATGTAGATAGCCCATGCAAATGTAATATTAAATTTTGTATCCAGTGTAATTCTGAAATAGTCATATATGGCGAAAGGTAAAGAATTAATTTTGCAGCCCAACTTATAATTTTTCTAATAACTAAAGGCTAATTTTTCTTTTCACATGATATGTTTGCATGTGAAATCAGTAGGTTAGTCAATTTAACACAAGCGTCCTGTGCTAAATATTTTTTGATACATAAAATACCAATGTCTTCCATTGTAAATGCTTTTTTTCATACTTTTAGGCATGGATCATGGGCTAGTAAAAATATTGCCTGTTAGAGTCAAGTGGAATATTGGTAATTCCCCAAAGTCCCAAAAACAATTTCTCATAATTTAACATATCTATATATTTACTTTACTAAAGAAATAACAAAAAGCATTTTCATGCTTCATTTTTATGTTTTGTTTTTTTTTCATTTGTATGTCATGTGCTACCTGCAAGCAGGTATACTTGCTTTTTAGCGATAGAAAATTATTTTATATATATATGTAATTTTTTTTTGTATTTTACTGCAGTCAAGTTCAAGCTAAGAATATAATGCATTCTTACCTTTCAGAAATTGCATTATTGACTATATTTTCTGTACATTAATATGCCATTTAAGAAAAAAAAACATGGAGTATATAAATATTTAGATTTATAAGATAAAATGTAATGTCTGTTAAACAGTTTATTGGATGTAGCTGTTATTTAAAATGAATGACCTCACAAGCTAGATGTCCTATATACTTGTAAGTAAAACCAGACTTATGTATATGAGCCATACTAGGCAGAATACTTCACCAGTATCAAAACTAAAAACCGGGTTTATTTAACTTTCTTTTGTAGTTACTCCTTTTACTTGCAGGTACAGACTTATTTTTTGTTAGTTAAAAAAAATGTAAAGCCTATTACAAGGTAATTAATGGCTTTATGGTTTGATAGTGTCAACCAGGCCAGTTTGCTATGAAGACCAACAGTGACTTGGAGTAGATTGGTCACTGATGTAACCGTATATGCTGCAAGTGGTATGTATGTAGAACATATATACCTATTAATTTAAATTCCATTGGAACTGGTCTTTTCAGACGATCAATTTCTAGGCTTTTTGTAATTGATTTAAAAAAAAATTCTAAAAAAAAAAAAAAAAAAAAATAATAAAAGTGAATGTGTTTCAAAAGCATCTTGGATATTGCATAGGACACTTGGAACATCTCAATATGCCACTGTATTATAGAACTTCCTTGTTAACTTTTTAATAATCAGTACGCACCAGCAAGTTTTCTTTCTATCCAGCCTGT